>NW_026681922.1:5000-7500 GCF_028640845.1 Ahaetulla prasina | reverse complement strand
GACCTTTTCTATATAAGCCCTCAATTCTGTTAGTCGTCCTAGGCTTCGGTAGGGTCGACCCTGCCCGGCAGAAATCTAATAGCGGCGGTGTGGGGGTAAGCCATCACGCCCGCTCACTACAAAACCTTGCTCAGATCTTTAGATTCCTCTTTAGGGAATCCAATCGGCTTCCTACCAACTGGGACGGGGAACTGCACCGAAATTCCCTTATAGGTTAGGGAGGGTGGGGAACGGAATCGGACAAGCTGTGCTTTCGCCTTCTGGGGTGACATTTCTCCCTCACGGACTGAGCGCTGCTGGTATCAGAAGACAGTTAGAAGGAGGGTTGGGGCTGGGGCTGGGGTTAGCTTTAGGGTTAGGGTTAGATCACCATGAATTCCTAAAGCAAAATGAAGGTCGCCAATGAATTCGCACCACATCAGGCTGCGGATCGGGCTTTTCTTCCTTTCCAGGTAAAAGATACGGAAACATCCCATTGGAGGGTAAACCCCCTTAGGGTTAGGGTTAGGGCTGGGGCTGGGGCCGGGGCCGGGGCCGGGGTTAGCTTTAGGGTTAGGGTTAGGGTTAGGTTTGATCGCCTTGAATTCCTAGAGCAAAATGGAGGTCGCCAATGAATTCAGCGCATCAGTATGCCGAGAAGGGTGCTGGCTTTGTAAGTCAGCCTTTTCTCCCTTTCCAGGAAAAAGATATGGGAAAATCCCATTGGAGGGTAAACCCCCTAAGGGTTGGGGTTGGGGTTGGGGTTGGGGCTGGGGCTGGGGCTGGGGCTAGGGTTAGGGTTAGGGTTAGGGTTAGGCTTAGGCTTAGGGTTAGGGTTAGGGTTAGGGTTAGGGGCCGGGGCCGGGGCCGGGGGGGGGCGGGGGCGGGGCTGGGGCGGGGCAGGGGCGCCGGGGCCGGGGCGGGGCGGCCAGGGCCAGGGTCAGGAGTGAGTGTGGTCTCACCTCTCCAATCTTCCCAAGAAAGCAGGACTCTTGAAACTGCAGACGTTTTCCCAGAAGGTAGACCGGTCCCGCCCGCCTCACGGTAGACCGGTCCCGCCGCATCCCGCGGATGGCCCCGAGGCCGGGCGACGGACCGAGGCTTCGGCGGAGCTGCCCGACCGAGGTCGGGATCCGTCCCGCCGATGCCGCCGCGCCGGGTCCGGCAGACCGGTCCCGAGGCCCGAGGCTCCGCGCCGATCCGTCCCGCGCCCGCGCCCGGTAGACCGGTCTCCCTGCCCGACGCGGACGGCTCCGGGGCCGGGCGACGGCACCGCGGCCTCGGCGGAGGTGCCGGACCGAGGCCGAGGCTCCGGCGCCGGGATCCGTCCCGCGCCCAGGCCCGGTAGACCGGTCTCCCTGCCCGACGCCGACGGGGCCGGGGCCGGGCGACGGCACCGCGGCCTCGGCGGAGGGGCCGGGCCGGGGCCCGGGGGTCCCGCGCCGGGGTCCCGGCCCGCGCCCCGGCCCGTAGACCGGTCTTCCTGCCCGCCGCGGACGGCTCCGGGGCCCGGCGACGGCACCGCGGCCTCGCCGGAGGTGCCCGACCGAGGCCGAGAGCCGGAGCGGATCCTCTCCGCCGAGGCCGCCGCGACAGGTCCGGGAGACCGGTCCCTCTGCCCGCCGCGGACGGCTCCGGGGCCCGGCGACGGGACCCAGCCTCGGCCGAGGTGCCGGGCCGAGGCCCGAGGCTCCGGCGCTGATCCCGTCCCGCGCTCAAGCGCCTGCCGCCGTTCGGGGCCGGAGACCGTCCCACTGCCCGACGCGGACGGCTCCGGGGCCGGGCGACGGCACCGCGGCCTCGGCGGAGGTGCCGGACCGAGGCCGAGGCTCCGGCGCCGGGGTCTCGTCCGCGCAGGCCCGGTAGACCGGTCTCTGCCCGACGCGGACGGCTCCGGGGCCCGGCGACGCCCCCGCGGCCTCGCCGGAGGTGCCCGACCGAGGGCCGAGACGCCGGAGCCGGGATCCCTCCCCGCCGAGGCCGCCGCGCCGGGTCCGGGAGACCGGTCCCTCTGCCCGCCGCGGACGGCTCCGGAGCCGGGCGACGGGACCGAGGCCTCGGCCGAGGTGACGGACCGAGGCCGAGGCCCGGCGCCGGATCCGTCCCCCGCGCCAGCGGCTGCCGCCGCGCGGGTCCGGGAGACCGGTCCTCTGCCCGCCCGGACGGCTCCGGAGCCGGGCGACGGGACCGAGGCCTCGGCCGAGGTGGGCGACCGAGGCCCGCCGGCACGGGCGCCGGATGTGGTCCTCCTCTCCGCCGGTCGCCGCACCCAGGCCCGGTAGACCGGTGGTGTTTCTCTGGGAGTGGAGCCGCCCGTCCGGTCCACTCGGAAGGCGGACAGGGGCGGACTCGGCGGCTGCGGCCGACCTCGGCAGCCGGGAGCCCCGGCGTCGCCCGCCCGCGGACGCCGGAAACTCCCACGGCGTCGAGGATCCCAAAGCCGGGTTCGCCAGGTGCGCGGAGATTTCTGGCGACTGGGTTTTCAGAACCCTTGAGGCGTGCCGGTCTACCGGCTCCTCCA
>NW_026681921.1:0-16115 GCF_028640845.1 Ahaetulla prasina | reverse complement strand
GTTGGTCATGGCTCAGAAGGCTTTTCAGAGTAAGTGTCAGCTTGCCAAGAAACTGGCAGTAGAGGCAGGGTGAAATGTAAAATTTGTTACTAATCAGAACCATTTAAAAACATTTTTTACAACCTCTTCGGCTGAAGAGGCTGTAGAAAAAATGCTTTTAAAAGTAAAAAAAAGTTGGCCACACCCACCCAGTCACATTACACACACACCACCAAGCCACGCCCACAGAATTGGTAGTAACAAATTTTACATTTCATCCTGGCTGCAGGGGCTCCTTGTAGGTCAAATGGCATGACTTTGAATTGGAAGCTGCCAAGCAGGTAGTTAATGTGGTCTTCCATTAGTCCCCTTCTCTAATCTGTATGTGGTAATAGGCTTCTCATAGGTCTAGCTTGGTGAACACCTGGCCCTTGCTAGGTGGCTTAGCATGTCCTTCATTAAGGGGAAGGGGAAGATGTTCTCTACGCACACAACACTGATTCTGCGAAAATCCACACAGAGCCTCATCCCTCCATCTTTTTTCTCTTTAAATAGTATGGGGGCTGCCACTCTGGATTTGGAGGACTGGATGAAACCCCATGCTAAGTTGGCGTCTATGTATTTTCTTAGTTCGGCCATTTCGTTTAGGGTCATGGAGTACATTTTTGGCTTAAGCAACTTTGCTCCTGATATTAACTCAATTGTGCAGTCTGTTGGGCAGTGAGCGGGGAGGAAGTTGCAGTCCTGCTCGCTAAAAATGTCCAACAGGTCTCTTGGCACCTGTGGGCTGCCAGGAAGTCCTCGGTGGCTGCCACATCTTCCAGCTGGCTGGGGCTGTTGGGGTTCATTGCCTTTTGGCTCCTATCTGGCTGGATGGGCGGCAGGGGACATGATGGTTGAGCCCCATTTGCCCAGCCAAGCGAGACCCAATATGATTGACTCAGTTATTTGGGGGGCTACAACGAATCAGATGAGCTCTTGGTGATGCTCCATCTCCAGTCTAACAAGCTCTGTGACGAAGGTGGCAGGGAGTCTGCCTATTAGTGTCCCATTGACTTGCTCAAAATGGATGGGGCATGCTAGGGATTTCGTGCCTATCCCTAGCTGCTGGACTACGGGGAGGCTGATCAGGCTTCTGGTACAGCCAGTGTCTATGATGGCTTCTATTTCCCCTTGGACTGCATTTTCCAGCACTACCGTCCAGGTTTTTGATAGTGAAGGGGTGGATGGCTTCACTTACCATTGGGTTCTCTTTGCCGCTGCTCCTGTCGGTGGAGCTTAGTGGGGTTTCCTGGCTGGAGTTTCCTCATTCCTGGTTGGAAGGAGAGGAACCCACAGTTTGTTTGGTGATCCTCCCTTATCCGGTAGTTTCCTAAGGGTTCTTCTTCCCTGGGGTGCCGAGGGGATCCAGATCTGAGGGAGTGGGGCAGGGGCCAGGCACTCGGATGCTCTGTGCCCATGCTGACCACATTGGTAGCACTTGATCATAGGTTGTGGTGCTTCAGTCAGCCCAGAGTCCTCTTTGCTGGTTTCTCTGAAGTTGGCTTCTGATGGGGTGGAGCTCCAGTTCCATGGCCAAGGCTATATTATACCAGGCTTGTATACATTCGAACTCCTCTGATACCGCAGGATTGCCAGGGTCCGGGTCCAGGGCCTCTTTGAAGTGATAGACAAGGAGGCATTCAGGCCAGCCTCTTAGTTTTCTGGCCAGCCTCCAGAATTCCACACTTTTGGGGGCCAGCCTGCTTGCTTCAATCATTTGGTCTGGGCTTCAGCTTTTTGCCAGTGGGCTGTGTCCTCGAACCGGCTCAGAACAGTTGGACAAACTTGTCAGCATCCTCTAGTTCTGGGGTTTCTTTATCGTATAGTTCAGCTATCCATTCCTCTGCTTCCCATCATTCATGCCATCCGCAACTGCTGAGATAATATCCCGACTGGTCTGATAGCAATCAATGTGGGACCAAATATTGAGGAAATAGGCCAGCTTCCTGGGGTCCCGTCAAATGTTGCTCTGAACAGTGGAGAAGCACCTGGAGGGGCCAGTTGTGGAGACTGTGCCAGTGGCAGGGCTGGAGCTGGCATTCATTGGTATTGAACCCACCTGGCCAGGTAAAAGTCCCAGCCAGGGGATCTGGTTGGCAGAAGGCAATCTGAGGACCCATTGGTGAGGGAGGGCATCAGCTCTCGATGGTGGTCTCAACAGTTGTCCTTGTAGCACTGGAGTGGACTGGCCTAGAGGGCCTTGCAGTGGCACCGCTCTGACTCTGGCTGGAGCTGGCATCCCAGTGGACTGAGCCCAATGGGGAAGGGTAGTCTGCGACCCACTTCACACCAAGTGAAATGAGGCCAATGCTCCACTCAGTGTCACTGCGTCCCCTGGCCCAGGAAGGTGAATGTGGGCTAAGCCAGAGCGCAGATGGGTAGACCGGTACTAGGAGGTTGTATGGTGCTTCCTATGCTGAGCTGGTTGTAGCACACTGGTAGCCTCACCAGCAACTGTCTTCACATCAGCTGTGGAAAGCCCCACTCTCAGGAATCACTGAGATCAGCCCGTCTTGGTGTTTTCCATTTGTGGGCCTGGGTCTACTCTGTTCTGCTCACCCCCATCTGCTGTTCCTGCAGCGTCATTCCGGTTAGCAACTTTTGGGACAGTGCAGCTCCCACAACCTCACCCCATAGAGAGGCATCCAGTTGAGTGGTTTTCCAGGGCGTTGGCTCTTTGGGCCAGACACCCTGTCAGTGTTCTGCTTTGGCAACTTTCACTGCCTTCACCACAGATTCGGAAGTGGAGTAGAGGGCCTTGACATGGACATCAAACCAGTCTTTGTGGCCCCCTCTGTGGTCACCGTTCTCTCCTTCATCTTTCCTGAGTCTTCATGCCGCCTGGTTTTGGGTTGGCGCTTGGGGCTCAGGACCCCATACAGCACCCTGGAGATCGGGAGCTGGTTGAAGTTTTAAAGGAGATTCAGGTTAATGTCAGGTTCCAAGTAACACCCCCAATGAAAAAAGACTCTGAAGCTTGAAATTCCTCAAAGTTCCATTCTATTAGAGATATTGGCACATCTGGGAAAACCCGAATCTGAAAGCTTCCAGGTTTTCCCCACCCAAAAGAAAGTCCAAGTCCCCTTCCCCTGCACCCACATGTCCATCACATGGTCCAATCAATGCACCAGCCCAACTTGAAATCCCTCCCAATTACACCAATCCAGGTGCAGGCTGAATGACCTTGACCGCCAGAGAAAAGAATGTTATTATAGCTAGATATCTCTGCAACTCCATGCAATGTCTCCTCCCAGTATCCCACAGCACTAAGTGTGGCAGACCTGAAGATCCAAAGAAAAAGATGGCTTCCAAGACTAACAGACTTCCCCCCCTGAACCGATGATTGTGTCCTGCAATGAGAGGAACATAGGAGGTTAATTCAATAGACCCTAACCTCCCCTCTCCCAGAGAGACCCTTTGTCTTATCAGTGCCACTGCCATGAGGTGAGGTGAGGTGGAGTGGGTGGGTGGAGATGACCCAGGTACCCTGGACCCATGCACCTCAGGGCCCACACAGCCAGGCTGTCAGCTTCCATATATTTTTCTTTTTAAAAAAATACTTTTATTAAACATTTTCAACATTAAAAAACAAAACACAATTTTTCACTCATTACAGCATTTCCATATCAGTATCAATATCATCCATAAAGATAAAGGTAAAGGTTCCCCTCGCACATACGTGCTAGTCGTTGCTGACTGTAGGTGGTGGTGCTCATCTCCGTTTCAAAGCCGAAGAGCCAGCGCTGTCTGAAGACGTCTCCGTGGTCATGTGGCCGGCATGACACAACGCCAAAGGTGCACGGAACGCTGTTATCTTCCCACCAAAGGTGGTCCCTATTTTTTCTACTTGCATTTTTATGTGTTTTCGAAACTGCTAGGTTGGCAGAAGCTGGGACAAGTAACGGGAGCTCACCCCATTACACAGCATTACTAGGGATTCAAACCATGCTGCCGACCTTTCAATCGACAAGCTCAACGTCCTAGCCCCTGAGCCACCGCTCATCCATAACATTCATATTTACATAAGTTCTACTTCAATGGTTCAACTATCCTATATTATACAGTCATATGAATTATAGTAATATTTACACATAACTACAATACAATCATATTATCAATATTATATAGTTCTTAAACGGTAATTTTTCTCCTATTTCCTAGCCATATATACCATCTACCCCAAACTTGGTAGACTCCGATTCTTCTCTCTCTCTCAATTCCATAGTCAGCCGATCCATCTCTGCACAGTCATACTTTTCTTATTATCATTGCCTCTGAAGGAATATTAGTCTGTTTCCAATTTTGAGTGAAAACGATTCTGGTTGCAATTAGTATATGTAATATATATTGAAACTTTTTAGCCATTTTCCCATGTATAATGCCCAATAAAAATAGTTCTGGCTTTAGTTCGATCATTTGTTCAGTAATTTCTTCCAACCATTCCCTTATTTTATGCCAATACTTTCTGGGTTTGGGTCAGGTCTACCACATGTAGAAAGTTCCGTTTATAGCTACATCTCCAGCATTCAGGTGAACGGTTTGGAAACATTTTGGGCAATCTCGCTGGGGGTAAATGCCAATGATAAAACATCTTGTAGAGGTTTTCCTTATAGGCTGCTGACATCATTGGTTTATACTTTTTCTCCTATAATTTGTCCCAATAGTCTAATTCAATACTATATCCAAAGTTTCTAGCCCACTTTATTATCGCTCCTTCACAGTTTCTTTCTTCCATTTTGAATCTTAGGAAGAGGTTATAGGCTTTGGTAATCATTTTGTGCCCTGTCCTAACAATATTTTATCCAATTCCAGTTGTTTTCCATAGATACCATACTATTCTAAATCTTTTTTATATCTTGTCCTGATTTTGTATTTGCTTTGCTTATGAATAGAGCTATCTAGATAGTTTTCTTCCTCTTTCAATAAGCTCTTTATCTTTTAAATGCTTGGCATCCGCTGTAGGCTATTAAGAAAGACTTGGGGACTGCTTCCTGCCTCTAAAACATGTTTCTCCATTTCTCCTTTAGGGTAATATAGTATTCTGCCTTTTTAATATTTTCCAAAATATTTCCTTCTTTTAGGAGCGGGGGGGCTTCCCACAGACTTGAAGCATTTTTAAAGTTCATAACAACACAACATTCAAAAGTAGTTCAGGTATATGCTTTCCTAATTCAAGGACTATAAGAAATTGTGAGGCAGGAAAAGTATAGCACAATAGAGAGGCGTGGCCAGCGTCATGATGGAATGGACACGAACCCCAAGAGCTCCGGGGTGAGTGCCAAAAATCCCCTCGATATGGGGGTCCGGTCTGGACCATAGCTGCCCTGCAGGGGCAGCGAAGAATGAGGCAGCTGCTGGAGTGGACAGCGAAGTTGCAAATTCCCTGTAGCTCCAACTTTTTCCCCTCAGCCCAGTGAGGAGGACCGTAGCTATCACCATCTGCCTGAAGTCGGGACGGCCACAAGAATGGGCAGGAGGATAAAGCATGAGTACAGAACAAGATATTGAAGCTGGGTGAGTTAATACCAGCTCACAAAGGAGTCACTAAGAGTAATTTTGCCAACAAGCATTTAAAGAAAAAATGAGAAATAGTGGCTAATTTAAACAGGAAATGAAAACGGAAGGAAATAATTAATGATACTGAAAACCTGACAAAAGTTGGCTTGGAACCTAAGTCTAGCGCCCTAATTGAATAGAAAAAACAGAGGAAAAATATGACTTTTAATTAAAATTGACTTTGGAGAATCTTGGAGGCTTTTATCGATTATTTAAAAATTATAAGCAAGAAGAAAAGAGAGGAATCTAAGATTTTAAAATGGATTTTAATTGAGCATCTCCCAGTTCCTCTATTCTTATAAATTTGGATTTAAAGGATTATAATGAAACTATTTAAACAGGACTGAAAAGAGGCAACAAATTGAAACAAAGAGAAACTCGAAAATGGATACTTTGTTAATTGTGGATTGTAACTGTAGACTAAAGACTGACACCTAAAGGCAGAAGAAGAAATACAGGAGGGAAATGTCTTTGTGATTTCAGGACAATTTCAAAGGAGGATTTCAGGAATTAGATGGATGGCCTTTAAGACTCATAACATCAAAGAATAAAACAGAAAACAGCACTAAAGACTGACACTTAAAGGCAGAGGAAGAAACACAGGAGGGAAATGTCTTTGTGATTTCAGGACAATTTCAAAGGAGGATTTTTGTAACCAGATGGCTCACCTTTAAGATTCATAACATCAAAGAATAAAGTAGAAAACAACGGACAATAAGAAGAAGCAAGAAATATAAGAAATGATTACAGAACTGGAATATTAAAGAAATGAACTGCATGCAGCAATGATAGAGAAGAATATAAAAAGCATGATATAATAATGTAAAACTAAAATTTATGTTAAAGATTAGAGGATTATAAAATGTTGAGAAGAGGAGGAATGGGATAACAAGGAATCTAATAAGTTAAGAAAATATGCAGTTTTTAAGCATATGTAGTGAAATTGAAATAATTTGAGATAAAACTTCCAATAGAATATTTGAATATAACTGGAATTATATGAGAAATGGGATGTTTGCTCCTTTTTATCTTGTTTATTATTTTAATTTTTTCTTATTTGGAATGGGATTATGAAATAATAAGTGATGGGAGACCTTTTGAAATTAAGGTGAGAATAGATTTTTATTGAGATTACTTTCTTTTTATTTTTTTTTGTTACTGGTCTGTCTTTGATAACATTAGGGATATGTATGGCTGTATTTTGTTTAATGAAGAAGGAGGGGCAAAAGAGGGCAAAATGTGGAACTAGGTTTGATTCAATACTATTCAGGATAAAGGGTGGAACAGATGTTTTGATAGAAATGTGCAAATAATAAAATTTTAAGAGGGAAGGAAAATATTGGATAAACAATACAATGAGGGGTGAAATTGAAAAGTGTTTAATTATGTACCTGACTGATATCCTCTGGGACAAACAGGCCATGGAGTCCCCATCCAGTCACCTACGGGACCCTGATAGGCCCGTAGCCACCACCCTGTTGTGGTCTGTCAGCAGGGAGCTGGCAATGGAGTCGGACAGTGAGGAGGCTGAGGTGAGGCCAGGGCCATTGCGGACTCCAGAGCCTCCAGAGCCTGATAGGCAGAGGAACAGGAGCCTGTTCAAAACGATGAGAAGAGCTGCCAAAAGGCAAGAGCAGCTCGAGCAGAGAGGACAACTCGGGTATAAGGCCAAGAGATGATTGGCCTCCCATAAGGCTTAAAACAGACCAGCACTGGTGTTTCAGCTTGCTGAAAACAACATTGTATTTGGCCTCTGCTTCGTGTTTGTCTTTCTTTTTGTGGCTTCTGGACATTTGCCAGGAAAGGCCTTTGGCAGTTTGCCTAATTGGACTAAGGTTTGTGAGATAACTGAAGAATTTGTGTTTGGGAGGCATTTGTTTTACTTTGAGTTGAGCTGTTCAAATAAAGTTTCTTTTTCCACGGACTAAGTTTATTACTACCTACTTGGGCCTGGGTCACAACAATTCCCACCGTCAAACCAGATCCCTCCTGGGTGGGTTTACTACCCAGTCCAAGGGTGGGTGCAGTGCCAGTGGATGCCGCCGCAGATGCAATTCCTGCAGCAAGGACCTGGCCAACCGCCAGCGCCCGCTACGACATCCCCCCTTCCGAGCAATCTTTGATGGGATCCTGGGGAAGCTGGTGTATTTCCTGAACTGCATTTGGGCCCACATCAACCAATATGGGAACCAGTACCCCTCTGACCGGGAGTTGGTCTCGGCCATCGCAGAGGGCATGAATGAGGGGGAGAGGTCAGAGTGGATAGCTGAACTCCATGATGAGGAGGCACCAGAACTAGACAATGTGGATGAGTTCGTCCAACTGATGAGAGCGAGGTTCAGCAACGTCGCCCAGCAAGAAGAAATGGAATCCCAAATCACCATGCTAAGGCAGGATGGGAGGCCTGACAAGCTAGTGTGGGAATTTCAGAGACTCACTGGGAAAAAGAGGTGTATGCCGTCTGATGGGCACTGGTCTCCTGGAGACATTTCCTGGAGGGGGGAAAATACCTTTTGAGGTCTGGACTGATCACAAAAACCTAGAGGTCCTAAAGACCCCCAGGAAATTGTCTCCCAAGCAAGTCTGCTGGGCTCAATACTTCAGGTGCTTCAAATTTTGAGCTGAAGTACATACCGGCTGGGAAAAACGTGCTGGCGGATGCACTCTCCAGAAAACCCCAATTTGACAGCCGCCGGGAGGAGGTGGTACATAATCCCTCTCCTCCCAGTTGGTCGCCCAAGTAACCACCAAAAGCCAGATTAGGCAACCACCTGACCCCAGCGTGAGGAATGGGCAGCAAACTAAAACAGAGCTGCCCACAGGCCCTTGGCTCAATGACAACCAAGGTGTCCTCACCATGAGGAAGGGACTGGCATGGAAAGGATCCAAACTGTATGTCCCAGCCAGCCTAAGACTCAAGATGCTCCAACATAGCCAGGACTCCAAACAAGGTGGTCACTTTGGATTCCTGAAAACTTTGCACTGGCCAGAAGACAATTCTGTGGCCAAAATGAAAGCAGAGGTAGATGACTACGTTAATTGTGCCACCTGCGCAGCGATGAAGAACAGACCTGGCAAGCTGCGGGACTTCTGCAAAGAGTGGCAGACCCTAGCAAGCCATGGGAGGAGATCACAATGGACTTCATAGTAGAACTCCCAAAGAGTGGGGCAGTACAGTGATATGGACCATCATCGATTTGTTTTCCAAGCAAGCTCATTTCACTGCTTGCTCTGGACTACCCTCATAAGAAGCTAGCCAAATTTCATCAAACCTCTATCGACTACATGGGGCTCCCGCCACATTATTTCAGATAGAGGAGTCCAATCACTGTCAAGTTCTGGAGAGTTCTGAGGTCCATTGGGTTCACCCAGGGGCTCAGTTTGACTTTCTGTCCAAGCACAAACAGGCCCGCTGAATGTGAATGCCATGGTGGAACAATACCTCAGATGCTATGTGAATTACCAACAGGAAAACTGGGCAGCACTATTGCTGTTTGCAGAAGTGGCATACAACAAGGCTGTACATTCCAGCACAAGTCTCATGTCCCCATGCCTGAACTGCTGAGAGAAAAACATCCATGTCATTAGCAGAATGGATGGAATTGTTAAACAAGGTGGGAAAATAAAAAAAGCCCTCTCAAGCAGAGGTGGAATATAAAAACAGGCAGGCAAACACCACCACTGCAGCCCCCTTTCAATGGGGGATAGAGTTTTCCTTTCACCAAATACATAAAATTAAGGCTGCTGAGCAGAAAGTTAGGACCAAGTTCCTAGGTCCTTTCCTATTGTAAAGATAATTAATCCTGTGATAGTGCAGCTAAGCCTCCCCGATATTGGAAAAATACTTCCCATATTTCATTGCAGCTTCTAAAAGGGTGGTTATCGAGCTTAAGACCCCAGACCCAACCATCTCCCTTCCATTGTAGTACAAGGGAAGTTTATTATGAAGTAAAATAAAATATTGGACTCCAGATTACATAGAGGTCAATTGTAATACCTTATACACTGGAAAGAGTACTTGTGTGAAGCCACCTTTAAGAGTTGGAACATCAAAGCAGATAGGCTGATTAAGCAGTTCCATGATAAGTACCCGGACAAGCCAAAGGGTCCCCTGGTGGAGGAGGTTTGTGGATTAACTCTCCTTATCCTTATTCTCTTGCAGGACACGCCTATTTTGATCATCTGTCAGGCCTAGAAGCCATCCTACCTTGGTGCCTTCAGAATCTAGGCCTGCCACAGTCCTATCATGGGAAGTTGGGAGGGGATTGCATGAGTGAAGTAAAGTTAGCCATAACAAAACTTTGCAGAGAAGTTCAAAGTCCTGGTGTTTAAAACAGCTGTGATGAGAAGAAAGTGAAGTGTACATGAAGGAACTGATTGGAGCAGTGGTAGACATGTGGAAGAAATAGGCAAGGTCTTGAACTTTCTTTTAGGTGAGGAAAACCCAGAAGCTCTCAGTTTTGGCTTTTCCCTAATGTGCCAATATGACATCTCTAATAAAAGTTACCTTTGAGGAATCACAAGCCTCGGAGTTTGATTTTAATGTTATTGGAACCCTGACACACTGTGTAGTTTGCCATGCCAGTGCAGCTGCTCTAGGATGCTGTGAGGGTTGTGGTGTTGTGCATGTGAGAGGCTGCACTGGCAGGCTCCAGTGACGTCACCCTCCTGCTGGGTGCTCTAACAGAGCACTCCGTGTTAGAAGATTGTAAAAGTCAGTGAAACAGAAAATAAATCACTGTTCACTGAGCTTAGCATAATCTCTGGGTGAAAGAGGTTATCAAGAGTTGTGGAAGAGTGGCAGGTCTGACGGGGTTTGCTCTCAAGACCGAATTTTCCTGGATTTATGACCCCACCGAATTCCACTCCCTCCAACTTCAGCACGCTCCTGTTTTTATCAGGAAAAAGGAGAGGAATGTCGCTTCTGCTCTAGAGGACTTATTAAATTGATTGATATTCTAAGCAGATGGGAATTTCACAGCGTCTCGATCTTTGATGCAGAATCAGCACGGCAAGTACCGACTCCTTTTGAAACTTGAAACCTTTCTTTGTCTTTGATTAATTGACTTTTAAAATGGCGTCTGAAAGTGAAAGTAAAAATTTTTAACGATGAAGCAGCGTTATTTGTGGATTGTTACAAACGGAGTTTTTATACTGAAAGGAGGGAAGGAGAGTTATTAAGTTTGAATTCCTGATTCTTTTGAAGACAGAATGGCAGCTAAACCTTTAAAGCCTTCTGGAAGAAGGATCTGAACCAAGTCTTGAGGAAATATTGAAAGAACAATTAAAACTTTCTGAAGATAGGCAAAAGAGATGATGGAGAATTTTAATGCAAAAATAAGAGAAGATATTCTTATGGCAGTTCAAGGACTGAGTAAAAATTGAAGGATTGGAAGTGGAAATGCAACAGATCTCTCAGTCAAATAAGCATTTAGAAGACAAATGAAAGGTGTTCAGAAAAAGTGGATCAAAATGAAGATCAGGTTGTGATATTACAATATAAACTTATGGAAGGAGCTCTTAGAATTGTGGTATGCAAGAAGAGCGTGGAGAAGACTTAAGAAAAATTATATCAGAAGCATTGGCTGAATTTATTGAAGTGGACCCCAAGAGGTAGCTTACCAAATTGATAAAATATATAGAGTTAATTCTGGATTGCAAGACAGAGAAAGCTTCCTCGGGACATTGTGGTTTATTTTGTGAAAAGGACTATGAGAAATCAGATTCTGCAAGTTTCATATCAGACAACTTTAAAAATTGGAGAACAGGAGTTGAAGGTGTTGAAAGAGATTCCTTCAAAGATGTTAAGAGACAGGAAGGAATTTGCTTTTTTTACACAAGAACTTAAAAAACATCAGATTCAATTCAGATGGAGGTGCCAGTTGGACTGACACTATTCTATCAAGGAAGGAGATATAGAATTGACACTGTTTTAAAGGCAAAGGATTTTCTTTCTACAGTTTTGAAAGTCGAAATAGAAGTGATAGAAAAATTTCAAGAGACTCAAGAAGGCGTGGTGATCCAAGAGCCTTTATTGCTGCCAGTATTAGAGGAACCACAAGAGCAAAGGGTGACAAGAGGAGCCCTTAAGCGTAAAGAAGAGCAACAGTCTCAAAGTAAAAGTCAGGATCCCATTATGGAAACTGTGGGAGGAGCTAGACGGAAGATACGAGGAGGAGCTTGTTGTCTGTTCTAAAGCTTCAGGAGGCCAGTAATGGCAAATAGAATCTTGTCATGGAATGTTAATGGCTTGAATTCAGCTCAGAAAAGAAGGAAAATATTTCACTACTTGAAACAATTTAAAAATGATGTGATTTGTTTGCAAGAGACACATATAAAATTATCAGATCAAAAATATTTAATTAATTCAAAATTGGGTAACCATTTTGTTGCATCAGCTTTGGAAAAGAAGCATGGAATTGTTGTATATATCAGGAAGGATATACCAGCTAAACTAATTGAGGCAGATATTCAAGGAAGATTTATTGCTATTGAACTGGTGATAGATGCAAAAAAGACTTTGTTGATAGGTATTTATGCACCTAATCAGCAACAAGAAAAGTTTTACAAAATGTTACATGAGAGGTTGACCCTCTGGGATTATAGTTCGTTTATTTTATTAGGAGACTGGAATGGAGTAATTGATACAAGAAGGGATAAGAGAACCTCCTCCAAGAAGATACCTATACATGCAAAATTACCAAAATCCTTTTTTGAAATGATGGAAGACTTTGAGTTTAGAGATATATGGAGGTTACGGAATCCAGATGAGAGAGATTTTACTTTTTTTTCTGATAGGCATCAATCTTTTTCACGCATTGATTTTATTTTAATTTCTAATGACTTGCTTTCTAGGGTGAAGAAAGAAGATATTTCCGAGGTGTTTAACTGACCATAGCCCAGTATGGATGGAATTATTACAAGGAAAAAGGTGGTAGAACATGGAGGTTGAATGAAAATCTGTTTAGATATGAGGATAATGTAACTTATTGTAAGAAACAGTTAAAAGAATTTTTGATTTTAATATGTACAAAGGGACACCTATAGGAACTGTGTGGGAGGCGAGCAAAGCGTTTATTAGAGGATATTGATTTACTTGGACAATAGGCAAAGGAATAATAAACAAAGGCAGCGTAGGTATTTGGAAGAAGAAATTCAAAGGAAGCAACAGTTATTAATTCAAAACCCACAAGATCACAAACTTAAAGAGGCTATAAAATATTACAGAGTCAATTTAATATGTTAATGGCAGACCAGGTGGCAACGAATATACAATATGCTAAACATAATACCTTTTGTAATGCAAATAAACCTGGGAGATGGTTGGCATATAATTTAAGGAAGAAACAGAAAGCACGTGTCATACAAAAATAGAATATAAAGGTAAAGAGATATACCAACAGGATAAAATTAAAAGGCATTCTCAGAATTTTATACTGCACTATATGCAAAAGACAAAATATTGAATAGGGACATTTATGATTATTTGAAAGATTATAAGGTTAATATTCTAACATTAGAACAGAGGAGGAGCTGAATCGGCGATAGCTACTGGAGAAATAGTGGAGGCAATTAAACAATTAAAATGGGAAAACCCTGGTACAGATGGTCTTACAGCAACTTATTATAAAAACACAGGATGAAATATTAGGCCCACTTAAAGAATTATTTAATCAGATACAATTAGGAGTGGAATACCCCGTCATGGAAAACATCTTTATTTCACTGATACCAAAAGAGGAGCAAGACTGCTCTAAACCTGGTAACTACAGGCCGATTTCACTTTTAAATAATGATTATAAGATTTTGTAAAATAATAGCAAATAGATTAATGTTAGTTTTACAACAAAGAATTCATACTGATCAATCTGGTTTTATAAAAGGGAGGCAGATGAGGAATAATGTTAGACAGATTATTAATATATTGGAATATTTGGAAAAGAAGAATACCTCAGCAGCATTTATTTTTTTGGACGCAGAGAAAGCCTTTGATCAATTGCATTGGGATTTTTTATTTAAATTAATAGAGAAAATGCAATTTGGAGACTGTTTTATTAGAATAATTAAAGCGATTTATGGAGAGCAAACAGCACAGATTATAATAAATGGTAGTTTGACAGAAGTTATTAAGATTGCGAAAGGAACGAGACAGGGATGTCCTTATCACCATTATTGTTTGTTTTGACTCTGGAACCATTATTAGATAAAATACAGAATTAATGAAAATAGAGGAATTAAGATTAGACAATATGAGTACAAAGTTAGAGCTTTTGCAGATGATGTAGTGGTTACTTTAACAAATCCTATAAATTCAAGTAGATTTTGTTGGAAGTAATTGATAAATATGGAAAGGTATCAGGATTTAAAATAAATCAGAATAAAACAAAAGTGATAATTAAAAATATGTCTATACAACAGAAACAAAAACTAGAGGAAATGACAGGATTTGAGGTAGTAAAAGGTTAAATATTTAGGGTCTATATTAGCTCATCGAACAAGAAACTTTATAAGAATAATTATGACTTGCTATGGCAAAAGTTCAGAATGATATGAGTGTCTGGAAAAATTGCAGTTATCGCTATTGGGAAGGATTGCGGCTATTAAAATGAATGTGTTACCTAGATTTTGTTTCTGTTCCAGATGATACCAATAATTAAAAAGGATAAAAATTTGGAAGATTGGCAGATTGGGATTAACAAATTTATATGGCAGGGTAAAAAGGCGAGGGTTAAAATGAAAATAATACAGGACTCACGGGAAAGAGGTGGTTTAAGAATGCCTAACTTTAAACTATATTATGAAGCAGTAACCCTTTCAGTAATAAGTGATTGGTTTAACTTAACAGAAGAAAGAATTTTGAATATAGAAGGTTATGACTTGTTATATGGATGGCATGCGTAGTTATTTTATGAAAAAAAAGTGGATAGGGCTTTTAAGAATCATGTGTTGAGAAGTGCTTTTTTGCGGGTCTGGAAAAAATATTCCTATAAATTAGATTACAAGATTCCTATATGGGCGAGCCCTAGACATGCAATAGAGAATATAAATATAGAACAGAAACAGGAAATGATTACATATAAAGAACTTTTGTATGCTGAAGGAGGTAGATTGCAATTAAAATCATTACAGGTATTAAATGAAGAAGGGAGGAATTATACTTGGTTTCAATATGGGCAAATAAGTGCTAGATGGAAAGAAGATCAAAAAATTGGTATAATGCAAAGGGAGGAAAATTTAATAAAGCAAATTAGAAATCAGACCCAGGAGCATATAAAGAGATTGTATAATGTGTTGCTTGAAATAGATTCGGAAAAGGATTTGGTAAAGGATTGTATGATAAAATGGGCACAGAATATTCAGGAACCAATAATGTTGGAAACATGGGAGAAAATTTAGAAATGTTAAGTTTATACAAGCACAGAATTTAAGGGAAAATTTTTATAAGATGTTTTATAGATGGCACTTAGATCCCAAAAAATTATCATGTATGTATCCTAATATCCAAGCGAAATGTTGGAGGTGTGATTGTGATGATGCTACATATTTTCATATTTGGTGGACTTGCAAGAAAATTAAGGTCTTTTGGATAAGAATTTGGTGGATTATTCAAAACGTACTGAAGAAGAAGATAAAGTTCCTGCCACAATTTTTCCTTTTGGGAATTATAACGGATTGTACAGGGATTGAGACTAAATTGATTTTGAATTTAATAACAGCAGCAAGACTGTTGATTGGACAACACTGGAAGAAAGAAGAGATACCTACAATAGAAGAATGGATATTGAAAGTTATTAATTTGGCTGAGATGGCTAAAATCTCTGCTTTTAAAAGACAATACATGGGAAAGATATTTAATTGAATGGAAAAATGGATTGATTATCTACAAAACAGATATCAGATTAAGAAATATCAGATTGCCTTTGAATAATTAGAAAGTTATTTTATGTAATGGGAGGGAGATGAAAAGCTTTGGATGTGGTTATTTGGATTGAAGGAAAATTTTATTCTATGTTTGGTTTATGTATAACAATACCTTGTGATTGACCCGGAAGTGGGAGGAGGGGAGGGTGTTTTTTTTTGGGAGGAGGGGAAAAGGGGAAAATGTTTTGTTTTTAAAACTTTTCAATAAAAAAAAAAAAAAATAAGATAAAAAAGGGGAAAATTAAAATTGATATCCAAAGATTTAGAACAAAGAATGAAAAAATTTATCTGTGACATAATGTTTAAAAAGACATAGACAGAGAAAGAATACAATTTTCTATACAAAATTTTGAAAAATTTAGAATTTAATTGGAAATTCAATTCATTTAAACAAAATAGCGTTTGAAGAATAATACAGATATTCCAAGAAATTCTTTTACAAAATTTTTAAAATCTGCCTTTATAATTGACAGAGGAAATAGAAATGAATAGCTGTGACTATTATGAGGATTTGTCAGTGAACATTTTAGAAGAAAGATGGTGTCTTTGATTATTGATAAAAAAATATGGTGTTCATCTAAAATAAAAAGAAGATATTAAATGAACTAGAACTACAT
>NW_026681920.1:0-34414 GCF_028640845.1 Ahaetulla prasina | reverse complement strand
AATTGGAGAAAATGATATTTGAAATGATGGGGAAAGTAATAACATTGAGAGTGGAAACTATATTATTGTTGGTAATTAAGGAAATAGAAACAAAATATGAAAAGAATTGATTAGAATTATGATTATAATAGGTAGAATTATAATAGCTAGATATTGGAAACTAGATGTGATTTTTAGAATAGAAGAGTGGAATTCTGAAATGTGAAATTAGCTTTAAATGATAAAATGACATGTGATATTAAAATTAGAAGTGGTGTGTATAAAGAAGATATTGGAAGACTTGAAACCATTTGTGGACTTTGCGCTTGGAACATTGGACGCTTCAGTACCTGTACTGAGAACGTGATTTTGGCAATCATGAGGATATATCAAGACCCAAATCTTCCTTTTATGTATAGCACAAGGGTAATAATGTATTTTCTTTTGTTTGTTTGTTGCAAAAAGTAATAATAAAAAAAAGGTAAAAGGAAGCAGAAAAAAAAAGAAATGTTTCATTTTAAAATGCCTCATATTAGAAGTCTCAGTAGCTTTTGACAAGGAAAAAATGGGTATTGTCAGTTTTGCTATGAACATTAGGGCAAGGCAAGAAGCTCAGAGTTGCCTCAAACTGCAAGATGGGCAAAGTTTAATAATAAATGAATTTAAATAAAAAGGTAATGTAAAGTTTATTTCACTCTTGCTCATTGATGAGATCTCCATAGATACAGATAACACAATTGTTAACTTGTATTTTCCATTTTCAAAAGGTCAAAATTTCTTTAAAAGTGTCTTGGCGACGCTTCGACGAAGTCTCATTCGTCATCTTCAGGCTTCAGCTTCAGGTTTGGGAGCAATGTGATTGCAGCTGTTTCTTCCTTTTAACTGCTAGTGGGGTTTGAACTGATTGGGTGAGCTTGGCTGTGCTCTGATTGGATGTGTTTTTGTGCTCTGATTGGCTGGGGTGTGTCCTGTTTGGGTGGGGGCTTGGTTGTGCTCAAATTAGTCTGAGTTGCAGGGGGATCTGAGCTGGTGAGCTGCACTGCTGCTGTTTGGCTTCGTGTTCGTGGTCGTGCTACATCTTCGTAGTGGGTGTCAGTCTGCTGCATGTATGGATTGGAGGGGTTTGAAATGGCTAATGTTGCAGCTGCGGTCTGGCTTCTGGTCCTTGGTCGTGCTTCCTGATCAGTGTGGGTTTGGGTGTGCTTTCTGGGTGGATGTGTGGTGGTGACATCCTGTGTGGACCTCGTGAGTGTGGGTCTGGTGTCATTCCTCGTGTTAGGGACACGCTTTGTCAATAAGGGCAGGTTTCAAATGGCTGGTAGGCGGAGGTATCATCTCGCTTTGTTCATGCTGTGTGGGTTTATCTCGATGGCTTCTCTGATTATTCTGTTGTTAAAGTGTTCAGTTTTGGCGATAGTTCTGGTCTTTTTAAAGTCAATATCGTGTCCTGTGACTTTAAAGTGTTGGACCAGGGAAGAAGTTGGTTCCTCTTTTTTGAATGAGTTCTTGTGTTCTTCAATGCGTGCACTTATTCTTCTGTTGGTTTGTCCAATGTATGTGGTGGGGCAGGCGTGCATGGGATTTCATATACTCCTTGATTTTCTAACTCAATTTTGTCTTTGGGGTTTCTTAGGATGGTGGATATTTTTTGGTTTGTGCAGAATGCTGTCTTGATGTTATGTTTGTGGAGGATCTTGCTGATTCTGTCTGTGGTGCCTTTTATATATGGGAGGAGGGCTGTGCCATTTTCTTGCTCTCTGTCTTGGGTTTTAGTGGGGGGTTCTTTTTGGATTAGTTTGGTAATCTTATTTCTCTGGAATCCATTGGATGTTAGTACGTTTGTGAGAGTGTGTAGTTCGGTTTTTAGGTGTTGTTCGTCAGCTAAGCATTTTGTTCTAGAGATGAGTGTCTTGGCTACGGAGTTGATCTGTGCTGGGTGGTGGTGTGAGAGTGCATGCAGATAGCGGTTTGTGTGTGTTTTCTTCTGGTAGATGGTGTGTCCTAGGGAGCCATTGGGTTTCTTGTAGACTAAGACATCTAGGAAGGGAAGTTGGTTGTTAACTTCTGTTTCCATGGTGAACTGTATTTTGGGGTGTAGGCTATTGAGGTGTGTGAGGAAGTTTTCAAGTTTTTCTTTCCCGTGTGGCCAGATTATGAAGGTGTCGTCTACGTATCTGAGCCAGAGTTTGGGTTTGTGATCAGATTTTTCTAGTGCTTGGGTTTCAAAGTGTTCCATGTAGAGGTTGGCAATGACAGTGTGGCAATGATTAGTGTGGGTTTGGGTCTGCTTTCTGGGTGGATGTGCGGTGGTGACATCCTGTGTGGACCTTGTGAGTGTGGGTCTGGTGTCAGATCTAGGATGTGCTTGGGATATTTGTTTGTCAATAAGGCAGGTTTCAAATGGCTGGTAGGCGGAGGTATCATCAAAGCTTTGTTCATGCTGGGCTGTTTTTCTATGATGGCTTCTCTGATTATTCTATTGTTAAAGTGTTCAGTTTTGGCGATGGTTCTGGTCTTTTGTCAATATCGTGTCCTGTGACTTTAAAGTGTTGGACCAGGAAGAAGTTGAGTTTCCTCTTTTGAATGAGTTCTTGTGTTCTTCAATCGTGCACTTATTCTTCTGTTGGTTTGTCCAATGTATGTGGTGGGGCAGGCGTGCATGGGATTTCATATACTCCTTGATTTTCTAACTCAGTTTTGTCTTTGGGGTTTCTCTTGGATGGTGGTTAATTTGGTTTGTGCAGAATGTTGTCTTGATGTTATGTTTGTTGTCTGCTGGTAGGATTCTGTCTGCTGGTGCCTTTTATATATGGGAGGAGGGCTGTGCCATTTTCTTGCTCTCTGTCTTGGGTTTTAGTGGGGGTTCTTTTTGGATTAGTTTGGTAATCTTATTTCTCTGGAATCCATTGGATGTTAACGTTTGTGATATATGGTCTCAGTGGGGTTTTAGGTGTTGAATCCTAAGCATTTTGTTCTGGAGATGAGTGTCTATCTGGAGTTGATCTGTGCTGGGTGGTGGTGTGAGTGCATGCAGATAGCGGTTTGTGTGTGTTTTCTTCTGGTAGATGGTGTGTCCTAGGAGCCATTGGGTTTCTTGTAGACTAAGACATCTAGGAAGGAAGTTGGTTGTTAACTTCTGTTTCCATGGTGAACTGTATTTTGGGGTGTAGGCTATTGAGGTGTGTGAGGAAGTTTTCAAGTTTTTCTTTCGTGTGGCCAGATTATGAAGGTGTCATTTCGTATCTGAGCCAGAGTTTGGGTTTGTGATCAGATTTTTCTAGTGCTTGGGTTTCAAAGTGTTCCATGGAATTTCATACCAAGACCATTACAAAATTGATGAAAACCTCAGAAAACATATATATATATATATATATATATATATATATATATATATATATATATATATATATATATATATATATATATATATATATATATTTGTTTGTTTTCTGAGGTTTTCGGTGTTTGTATGTAGGTCTTTGGTTATTCGGTTTTCTCCCGCGTAAAATTGGAAGTGTCTTGGCGACGTTTCGACGAAGTCTCATTCGTCATCTTCAGGCTTCAGCTTCGTGCTTCTGGGAGCAATGTGTGATCGCAGCTGTTTCTTCCTTTTAATTGCTAGTGGGGGTTTGAATTGATTGGGTGGGAGCTTGGGTGCTCTGATTGGATGGGGTTTTTTTTGTGCTCTGATTGGCTGGGGGTGTGTCCTGTGTTGGTGGGGGCTTGCTTGTGCTCAGTTTAGTCTGTGTTGCAGGGGGATTTGAGCTGGTGAGCTGCATAGCTGTTTGGCTTTGTGGTCGTGCTACATCTTCATAGTGGGTGTCAGTCTGCTGCATGTATGGATTGGAGGGGTTTGAAATGGCTAATGTTGCAGCTGCGGTCTGGCTTCTGGTCCTTGGTCGTGCTTCATGATCAGTGTGGGTTTGGGTCTGCTTTCTGGGTGGATGTGCGGTGGTGACATCCTGTGTGGACCTTGTGAGTGTGGGTCTGGTGTCATTCCTCGTGTTAGGGACTCGTTTGTCAATAAGGGCGGGTTTCCAAATGGCTGGTAGGCGGGAGGTGTCATCTCGTTTGTTCATGCTGTGTGGGCGTTTTTCTATCTCAATGGCTTCTCTGATTATTCTGTTGTTAAAGTGTTCAGTTTTGGCGATAGTTCTGGTCTTTTTAAAGTCAATATCATGTCCTGTGACTTTAAAGTGTTGGACCAGGGAAGAAGTTGGTTCCTCTTTTTTGAATGAGTTCTTGTGTTCTTCAATGTGTGCACTTATTCTTCTGTTGGTTTGTCCAATGTATGTGGTGGGGCAGGCGGTGCATGGGATTTCATATACTCCTTGATTTTCTAACTCAATTTTGTCTTTGGGGTTTCTTAGGATGGTGGATATTTTTCTGTTTGTGCAGAATGCTGTCTTGATGTTGTGTTTGTGGAGGATCTTGCTGATTCTGTCTGTGGTGCCTTTTATATATGGGAGGAGGGCTGTGCCGTTTTCTTGTTCTCTGTCTTGAATTTTAGTGGGGGGTTCTTTTTGAAATTGAGATAGAAAAACGCCCACACACGAATGAGACTTCGTCGAAACGTCGCCAAGACACTTCCAATTTTACACGGGAGAAAACCCGAACAACCAAAGACCTATATATATATATATATATATATTATATTAAGATACAGATAATGTTCAATTAATTAAAAACTGAAGAAAAAAAAAAGATTAGCCCAGGAAAAATCTCAAACTCAAGAATTGCTGCCATACATATTACAGTATATTTGTGCCAATAAAGTCCCCAAGCACATAGGAAGTTGAGCATGAAATGCAGACCTGCCTCTGAGCTGCCAGTGTCTCAAAGTCTGGCACGAGGAAGAGGCAGGTGGGAGTTTATGCTTTGGGTATTGTACAGGTTGTGATGTGGCACAGCTTAGTAAATTAAGATTTAGAGCAATCTGGTCCCACAAATTCATTTAATAAGGAAGAGAAAGGAACGGAATAAGAAGCAATCCAAACCAGGTCACATTGTCTATAACTGGAATAGAGACATTAAAAATCTGACAGGTTTACAGTGAACAGTACAATCGTTTGGGCTGCCATTTAAAGTAGGCTCAGCATAAAAGTAACAGTAAAAGAGCTACACTACTTCATAGAAGGTTGAACCTAGGTCAGACCTAGGTTAATAACAAGAACTGCCTCCCAGTTCTTGTTATTAACCAAACTCTGGTCATTGATATCTATATGTTAGATGGTTCTGACCAATTCTGGAGAACCGGTAGTGGAAATTTTGAGTAGTTTGGAGAACCGGTAAATATCACCTCTGACTGGCCCCGCCCCCATCTATTCTCTGCCTCCTGAGTGCCAGCTGATCGGGAGGAAATGGGGATTTTAAAGTAACCTTCCCCTGCGGTGGGGAGGGAATGGAGATTTTACAGTATCCTTCCCTGCCACGCCCACCAAGCCACGCCCACAGAATTGGTAGTAAAAAATTTTTAAACCCACCACTGGTGTGCCCATGTTGTAACACCTTTGTTTTCTTAATCGTACTGGTTGCTAGTTTACTTCTGACTTTGATAGCAACAGTAACAGAGTTGGAAGGGACCTTGGAGGTCATCTAGTCCAACCCCTTGCTCACCGAGGAGACCTGTACTTGGGATTTGAACCGCTGAACTGCTGACCTTTCTGATCGACAAGCTCAGTGTCTTAGCCACTGAGTCACCTATTCATGGTGCTAATTGTTATCTATAAAGCGGTTCCAGAACCCTGTAAATGTGCCTTCTCTTTAGCAGGGCCTACCTGGCCTCTGGAACAAGGTTCCCACAAAATCAAAAATACTACCAAAATTCAGTGGCAAATTGCTGATTTCTTCTACTGCAGTTTTAGTTCTTTTTAAAGTTCAGATAAGAACTAAATGACCATATTAAGCTTCTTAAGCTTAAAACATCTATATTGCTTTTAAAAAGCCTCCAAAATGTCATTTAGTTCAAAAATGAATTGAACAATACTAGTGAAATAATTGCTATACTTCATGTGGATGTTGGAGAGGAAGGAAGGAAGGAAGGAAGGAAGGAAGGAAGGAAGGAAGGAAGGAAGAGAAGAAAGCAAGCAAGAGATGGATTCATCTGAGGGTGAGATGGTGGCTAATTTGCTTGCTTGACATAGATCGAAATAGATTGGTATAGCTGTGTGGGTGTGACCATGACAATACTTTGAAGAACAGTTTCTTGTCATTACATATTCTGGACCATATCAAGAATGAAGATAAGAAGGTTAGATCTCATTCTAGTTCTAATTCTGCAGCAGATACAACACAATTCTATACAAATTTATTATCCCATATAGTTTCTACTGAGGAATAGTCAGTCTCTTCTCATCTTACGTATCTTTAGTTTTGCACTGAAAATGGTATTTTTAAAAACCTTTGTCATCTCTCTCTCTCTCTCCCTCTCCCTCCCTCTTTCCCTCTCTCTTTCTCTCTCACACACACAGGCTCACTAAAGACATCCACTAAAAAACACAATGATAACTCATGCACAAACTAATTACTTCCATCATTTGCACAAGTACATTATAATTCCCCTTCCTCTCTGAAGACATTCATGTCTTCCTAACTGCACCTAAGTTTTCATAAGCATCTAAAATGAAATACTAGACTAATATATTGATATCACCCTGCTTCACCATCTGACTTCATCTCATTTCAAGG
Source organism: Ahaetulla prasina (assembly GCF_028640845.1). Classification (NCBI taxonomy): domain Eukaryota; kingdom Metazoa; phylum Chordata; class Lepidosauria; order Squamata; family Colubridae; genus Ahaetulla; species Ahaetulla prasina. The sequence goes on along the minus strand of NW_026681920.1, from coordinate 27,748 downwards.
GCAGTTGTTTCTGGTACCCTTCTAAAGGGCATCGCAATGGCTGAATTTCTTTTCTTTTGTAAAACTGAAGAATGATGGCAAGACATCATCTGCTCATAAATCCAGAAGACTAGCAGTTTATTTACTATGACTTGTTGGAATGAATAGACTGACTCATCAGAGGAATGAACTCTGTTGTGTATAAACTACATGAAAATTTTAAGATTTGTCAATAGTCTTAATGTGTCAGAACAATGATGGTATATTCTGAATTTCAAATTTGGTTATTAAAAAAATTTCATCCTCATCTTCTCATTTCCTAGTAATAGATGAAACGTGCAACAGTTAATTAATTTAATACATATCCAGAAATAATTTCACATTTGAGATTCAATTATTTCATGCTTTCCTTCTCACTGGTATCACATCACGATATTATGAAAGTATTAATGATTTTTCACAAATTTTCATGCATGTAAGTGTAATTACTCTAATGGTTTGTAAAAATACAGTTTAAAATATTTATTTAAATAAATGAATATTCAAATATTACATTATTTTCTTAAATAATGGTTGGCAAGATGAAATTGATTTAAATATATCTTTTCCAGGAAATGTGTTCTAGTCTTGTAATCTCTGTAGTTTATTGATAACACCTTATATACAGGTGAAACTTGAAAAATTAGAATATCGTGCAAAAGTTCATTTATTTCAGTAATGCAACTTAAAAGGTGAAACTAATATATGAGATAGACTCATTACATGCAAAGCGAGATAGTTTGTCATAATTTTGATGATTATAGCTTAAAGCGCATGAAAACCCCAAATTCAAAATCTCAGAAAATTAGAATATTGTAAAAAGGTTCAATATTCTAGGCTCAAAGTGTTCCACTCTAATCAGCTAATTAAGCCATAACACCTGCAAAGGGTTCCTGAGCCCTTAAATGGTCTCCCAGTCTGGTTCAGTAGGAATCACAATCATGGGAAAGACTGCTGACTTGAAAGTTGTGCAGAAAACCATCACTGATACCCTCCATAAGGAGAGAAAGCCTCAAAAGGTAATTACAAAAGAAGTTGGATGTTCCCAAAGTGCTGTAATCAAAGCACATAAATAGAAAGTCATGTGGAAGGGAAAAGTGTGGAAGAAAAAGGTGCACAAGCAGCAGGGATGACCGCAGCCTGGAGAGGATTGTCAGGAAAAGGCCATTCAAAAGTGTTGGGATTTTCACAAGGAGTGTACTGAGGCTGGAGTCAGTGCATCAAGAGCCACCACACACAGACGGATCCTGGACATGGGCTTCAAATGTCGTATTCCTCTTGTCAAGCCGCTCCTAAACAACAAACAACGTCAGAAGCGTCTTACCTGGGCTAAAGAAAAAAAGAACTGGTCTGTTGCTAAGTAGTCCAAAGTCCTCTTTTCTGATGAGAGCAACTTTTGCATCTCATTTGGAAACCAAGGACCCAGAGTCTGGAGGAAGAATGGAGAGGTACACACTGCAAGATGCTTGAAGTCCAGTGTGAAGTTTCCACAGTCTGTGTTGATTTGGGGAGCCATGTCATCTGCTGGTGTTGGTCCACTGTGCTTCATTAAGTCCAGGGTCAACAGCCGTCTACCAGGAGATTTTGGAGCACTTCATGCTTCCTTCCTGAGACGAGCTTTATGGGGATGCTGACTTCATTTTCCAGCAGGACTTGGCACCTGCCCACACTGCCAAAGTACCAAAACCTGGTTCAATGCCCATGTGATTACTGTGCTTGATTGGCCAGCAAACTCACCTGACCTGAACCCCATAGAGAATCTATGGGGCATTGCCAAGAGAAAGATGAGAGACATAAGACTGAACAATGCAGAAGAGCTGAAGGCCGCTATTGAAGCATCCTGGTCTTCCATAACACCTCAACCCTGCCACAGACTGATAGCATCCATGCCACGCATTGAGGCAGTAATTGATGCAAAGGGCCCCAAACCAAGTACTGAGTACATATGCACGCTTATACTTTTCAGAGGTCTGATATTGTTCTATGTCCAATCCTTTTTTTATTGATTTCATGTAATATTCTAATTTTCTGATATTGTGAATTTGGGGTTTTCATGAGCTGTCAGCCATAATCATCAAAATTATGACAAATCAAGGCGTGAACTATATTGCTTTACATGTAATGAGTCTATCTCATATATTAGTTTCACCTTTTAAGTTGCATTACTGAAATAAATGAACTTTTGCACAATATTCCAATTTTTTGAGTTTCACCTGTATTGAATGGCATATAAAGAAGTATCAAATGATTTGCTCTATGTTCAAACAAAATTATGGACACTGAAATAGAAATGAAAACACATAATTGGAATATTGGAATTGGAATATTCTTTATTGGCTAAGTGTGATTGGACACACAAGGAATTTGTCTCTCAGTGTACATTCTGCACAAACAACAAAGTGATGTCACCGATCATACAATACAATCATAAATCATAAGATACAAGTAACAAGTAATAAATCATAAGATACCAATTGGAGAAGGTAGTAGGAATGATGAGAAGATGAGAAAGATAAGACTAATAATAGCAATACAGCCCTACTATATGGGTAAATATATTTAGGCATAAAACAGTGCTGTGGGAGTTAGGTGTTTAACAGACTGTTCGCAAGGGGGGGGGGGAATCTTTGTGTTTAGTTGTTTTGGCATGCAATGCCCTATACTGGCGCCCTGAAGCGAGGAGTTGAAACAGTTTATGTCCAGGATGTGAGGGGTCTGTAGATATTTTCACAGTCCTCTTTCTGGCTCATGCAGTATACAGATCCTCAATTAGTTGACTTTTTACCACAGCTAATTTCTTAATTATAGGTAATCCTTGTGCAATGACTCTTTCGTATAGCAACTGTTCACAGTTATAGCAGTGAAGAAAAATAATTTTACAACCTTTCCTTACATTTATGATCTTCACAGGTGTGTAAGTCAAAGGAAAGCAGAAATAAGACTGTAAGCACAGTTGCTATTTCATTTAGCACCCACACCTGAGTTACCAATCCCACTGTACCTCAGATTGCCGGATGTGAATCCCTCTTTGTGAGATGGGGCCATAGGTGTCAGATGGGCTTGCTGGTCACGTACCTGGCTCCTTGCTGCGTGACAGCTGCCCTGCCCGAGCTCCTGGAGGTGCTTGCCCGGGTGGCAGTGGAGACCCCCAGACTTTTAGTCATGGGGGACTTTAACTTGCCATCTGTCGGCTCGTCATCAACAGTGGCTCGGGAGTTCATGGCTTCCATGACGGCCTTGGACCTGACTCAAGTAGTGGATGGCCCACTCACATCGGGGGAGGCACATTGGACCTGATTTTTATCTATGGTCAGTGGTTGAAGGATCTGGACTTGAGAGATGTAGTCACAGAACCTTTGTCATGGTCAGATCACTTTCTCCTTCGCCTGGACTTTCTGACGCCACTCACACACCGGGAGGCGGAACCACTACGTTGGTTCCGTCCCAGCGCCTGATGGACCGGAGAGGTTCGGACGGAGCAGGCCATTTCCTGAGGTCTGGCTCACGGCACGGCAGAGGAACTAGCCGCAGCCTGGGAGCGGGCTGCGGCTGGGGCTAGACCGTGTCGTGCCTCTGCGACCTCTGACCCGCGTAGATCCCAACCGGCTCCTTGGTTCTCCGAGGAGCTGAGGGGATGAAACGCCGGAGAAGGCGCCTAGAGAGCTCCTGGAGGTCTAGCCGTTCAGAGGCTGATCGGACACTAGTTGGGTCTATACTAGGACCTACCTAGTGGCACTGAGGGAAGCGGCGTTGCTCGCCTCCTCCCTCATTCGTCGGCAGATAACGCCCAGCCGCCCTGTTTGGTGACCCGTTCCCTCCTTCACCAGGGGGCGGGATGACCCGTTGCAGGGGCGTGCTGAGAGTTTAACGGTTATCTATCGATAAAATCGTTCAACCGGGACGGTCTGGACCAAAATTGCGGCGATTCAGATGGGCGTCTGAGGTGGTCTTGGTGATATTGTCTGGGATGAGTTTGACCCTGTGGCTCCGAGGACATGGACAGGTTGTTGGGTAGGTTGAATGCCACCACGTGTTTACTGGACCCGTGCCCTCCTGGTTGGTGCTGGCCACTCAGGAGGTGACACGAGGCTGGCTCAAGCGTTCAGCTTCCTTGTTGGAGGAGTCTTTCCGGCTGCCTTGAAAGAGGTGGTGGTGAGGCCCTCCTCAAAAGCCTTCCTGGACCCGGCTGTTTTAGGTAATTCGTCCGGTCTCCAACCTTCGCGCGGCGAAGGTTGTAGAGAGTATGGTGGCATATCAGTTTCCCCTGCACCTGGATGAAACTGTCTATCTAGACCCGTTCCAGTCCGGTTTCCGGCTCGGTTACAGCACTGAGACGGCTTTGGTCGTGTTGGTGGATGATGTCTGGAGGGCCAGGGATAGGGGTTATTCCTCTGCCCTGGCCCTATTAGACCTCTCAGCGGCTTTTGATACCATCGACCATGGTATCCTGCTGCGCTGGTTAGAGGGATTGGGAGTGGGAGGCACCGTTTATCGGTGGTTCTCCTCCTATCTCTCCGACCGGTCGCAGACGGTGTTGACAGGGGGGCAGAGGTCGGCCCCGAGGCGCCTCACTTGTGGGGTGCCGCAGGGGTCGATTCTCTCGCCTTCTGTTCAACATCTATGTAAACGCTGGGTGAGATCATCAGTGGCTTCGGTGTGAGGTACCAGCTGTGCTGATGACACCCAGCTGTACTTTTCCACGGGCCACCCCAACGAAGCTATAGTGCTGTCCCGGTGTTTGGAAGCCGTCGGGTCTGGATGGGGAGAAACAGGCTCAAGCTCAATCCCTCCAAGACAGAGTGGCTGTGGATGCCGGCATCCCGGTACAGTCAGCTGAGTCTCGGCTGACTGTTGGGGCGAGTCATTGGCCCCGATGGAGAGGGTGCGCAACGGCGTCCTCCTGGATGAACGGCTGTCTTTTGAAGATCATTTGACGGCCGTCTCCAGGAGAGCTTTCCACCAGGTTCGCCTGGTGCCAGTTGCGCCTTTCTGACCGGGATGCCTTATGCACGGTCACTCACGCCTCGTGACATCTCGTCTGGATTACTGCAATGCTCTACATGGGGCTCCCCTTGAGGGGCATCTGGAGGCTTCAGTTAGTCCAGAATGCGGCTGCTGGGTGATAGAGGGAGCCCTCGTGGCTCCCGTGTGACACCATCCTGCGCAGACTGCACTGGCTACCTGTGGCCTTCTGCGCGCTTCAAGGTTCTGGTAACAATCTTTAAAGCGCTCCATGGCATAGGGCCGGGTTCTGGGACCGCCTACTGCACCGAATACCTCTCACCGACCAGGCGCTCTCACAGAGGGACTCCTCAGGGTGCCGTCAGCTAGGCAGTGCCGTCTGGCGACACCCAGGGGAAGGGCCTTCTCTGTGGGGGCTCCCACCCTCTGGAACGAACTCCCTCCAGGACTTTGTCAACTTCCGGACCTCCGAACCTTCCGTCGCGAGCTTAAAACACACTTATTTCTCTGCGCAGGACTGGATTAGATTTTAAATTTACTGGTTTTAAATGGGTTTTATTATTTATATAGTTTTTAATAATTCGGCTATGTAGAATAAGTTTTTTAATTGTTATTTTAGTCTATATTTATATGTACTTTTTACTTGCCTGTGAACCGCCCTGAGTCCCTAGGGAGATAGGGCGGTATATAAATGTGAAAAATAAAAATAAATAAAATAAATAATTGTCGTGATTAAACAAGGATTACATGTATATATAGAGAAAACCAAAGTTAGTAGCATTGCCTCTTATGCATGGCATGATATTTATTATGGTACAAGTTGCAAAGAAAACCGCGCTAGTTAGGAAAAAAGTAATTCTTTTGTCAGTGCCATATGGATAAAATGCCATATTGGTAGCCATTTATAATACAATATCTGCAAACCTAACTGAACATCAGATGCTACAGCACTAAGATTCCTATTACTTTACATTTGATATTTATTATCTGCAGTATGGCTCCTCTGACAGGAATCTGTGTGGCCTTATCACTGTGCCTATGCATAGACAATAAACCATAAAACAAGTCTCTAGATAAATTGTACAATTTACAACTAAACTATGGAAATTGTGAGAAATTGGAATTTGGGGGCACTCTAACTGCTGTGTTTCACACTATGCATGTTTTTTATCTTGCTTTTCAATGTCAGCTGTAAAATGTTTCTTTCCAGGGAATAGCACACATGACAACAAGCGTGGTGTGAAAAAGTAATTTGCTGTTTTCCCTGCAGACCACTCGAAAGCTGAACAACTTGCTGAAACAGTAAGATAGAGAAGGATCAAAACGGCAAGATTTACAGCGAACTCAGTGCATACATTCAAGGAAGGGAAGACACAATAAAAGAATCCTTAAAGGTAGTCAGCCAGTACAAAGCAATGCAGCACAGTACACATGTCTTACAGCATGGTCTTTCAAGTAAAAAGAGACAACTTGCTCCAAAAGAAAGGATATGAATCACGCTAAGGAGAAAAGAAGCATTCACAGAAAATATTACAGTAGAACTGCAGGCAGACAGTGTGTGTGTCTACGGATTGTGAAAAAAGAATAAAGACCAATTCTTTATCCAAACGATAAACTCTAATTACTGCATATATTTATGTCATATGTCAATCCGTTTTATTTCTGCATTAATCAGCAATGTTTTTAATTTTCAAAAAACCCCTACATATCTAATTATGCAGTTATGAAATTGTTTTCCCTTCAACTATACAATCCCAATTGTATTTTATCTCTCAACAATCATTTTTGCATTGATTCCAATTCCTTTTTTTTTTCCAGCTGAAAATTGTCATATTCAAAGAAGTGCAAACCCCACTTGGTATAGATTAGCTTACAGGCAGTTTCCTGACAAGAGCTTTTCTTAGCTGTAACTCAGGGGTGTCAAACTCAAGGTGCTTAGATCTGGCTTGTGGGGCCGCCCTGGAAACAGTGAAGGACCGGCCTGTGGCCTCTGCTTGCGAGGGCCATATGCGGCCCTCCTAGGCTCCGTTTTTGGTTGTGACTGCCTCCAGCGAAAATGGAGCTCAAGAGGGCTATGTGAGGACCTCCCAGGCTCCATTTACAATGGCAGAGAGCTGCAGGATGTTGAGCTGGCCACACCCACCCTGGCCATGCCAACTCATTCCCCCCACACAAGGTCAAACACAACCCTGATACGGCCCTCAATGAAATCGAGTTTGACATCCCTGCTCTAACTAGTGGTCTCTGAGATTGAACATGGAAGCTTCATATGCAAAACATATATTCTACTATTATATTTTCTCCTAACAAGGGTAAAAGAGCTAAGTTGCCCAATAGCTTCACAGTAGTAGGAAAGAAAAGAAAAGAAAAAAAGAAAAGAAAAGAAAAGAGGATTTTACATGTAAACTTAGGCATGATCTCTATTTCAGGGGTCTCCAACTTTGGCAACTTGTGGACTTCAACTCCCAGAATTCCTCAGCCAGCTGGGAACCAACAATTATGCTTAAGGAACTGAGCAATTGTCACCTGCTAGATTTCTTCTAAGAATTCAGAAAACATCTTTGGAATGCAGCCACCAGTCACCTAGCGGGCTTCTAAAGGCCTTTGGAAAAGAAATCCGACACAATTCTTATTTGTTGAAGTCACCACATATTGTGCCTGGGTTCTGTGTGAAGGAAGTTTCCATCACGTTTTAAAGATCTTAGGGGATGCGCCTCTTAAGATAGAACACAGGACATAATAAAATAGAGTTGGAAGGGACCTTGGAGGTCTTCTGGTCCAAGCTCCTGCCCATGGCAGGACACCCTCTATCATTTAGGCAAAATGGTGGTTCAGTCTCTTCTTGAAAACCTCCAGTGATGGAGCACCCACAACTTCTGGAAGCAAGCCATTGCACTGATTAATCATTCTCACTGTCAGGAAATTTCTAGGTTGTATCTCTTTTTAATGATCTTCCACCGTCTACTTTTTGTCCTACCCTCTGGTGCCCTCTGGAGAATAAGTTGACCCCCTCTTTTTTTGTGACAACCCCTCAAGTAATGGAAGACTTCTACCATAAAGATGCCTAACCCCTGAAGTCAATGTCTTGAGGTTACTCTTGTTCAGTATTTTGGGCAAAGGATAAGCTTGCACAGGTATCTTTCATGATATCAAGGCATGAAGGCAGCAGCCAGGTGCTATGTTTTCCTGTCCTATTGTTTTCTTTCGTTATATCCAATTAATATAGTAATTACATACTCATACTTATATATATGCTTATATATATTATATAATTATTTCATGCTTATGCTTATATATACTGTGTGACAAAATAAATAAATACATAAATACATAAATAAATAAATACATAAATACATAAATAAAAATAAATATAGTTTTCAATGTAGTTTAAAACAAGTTATCCCAGGTATCCTCCTTCTAACTCTTCCTTTTTACATCCAGTTCTATTTTTCTTTAAATAAAGCATATTATAGGCACCAGTGTCAAGATAAACTAGAAAAGTCTTTGTTAGGCGAGTTAAAGCTGATAGTAACAGCTTATACAAGTAACAAAACAACAACAGAAAGACATTTAGGTAAATTTATGAATAAACCTTATTTTCTCCTTCCTGCTGCTTGGAAGATAACTAGTTAGCAATAGCCATTTTTCATAGAGCTCTATTTTTTCATATATAAATATGTTTTGAACTATATATGGATGTGGTAGAAGGATATTTGCAAGAACAGAAAGCCACAGAGAACTATAGAAAAATGGTGTTGCTGTAAATTAAATTTAGACATTATCTTGCTTCATGCTTTTATTTTCTTAGATGCATTATTTCTTACTCAATTTATGTGTTCTGCATAATACTGCTTATCCCAGAAAGGAATTACCTTAAAGAAATATAAATATGTCATAATGTTTGAATCTATGAGCCATCAGAGGAAATAAAATAATTTCCCCCCACTAAAATAACAATGAAATAAAATGTAATACATTTTGGGGGGTTTGTGTCCTTTCTTCCATCTCCTGGCTTAGGGACCACAGGAATATCATAAACCATGTTAACATAATGAAGAACTATAGCTGAAAATATCAGATACTCTTCAAAGATGAATGGATTTTTAACAGTTACCTGCTCCATAAAGATGAAACAAAACACAAATTTATATTTGAATAAATCAAAATCTGATTTTGTGGGGAAAATAGGTATATATATTACAAATAATCCAAGAAAGAAATAAAAAGCTAAAATACAAAGAGGAAGGGAAACAGCTCATCTCTAAAAGGTTTACTTGGAAGTCTCACTAAAGCCAATAAAGTTTACTTCCAAGCATTTGAGTTTAAGATTGCAGTTTAAAGCCAATTATGATAATTTACAGTCTTTACCTACAAATCCATATTAGCTACTGAAATTCAAGCAGTGATTTGCATAGCAGTAATTAAAGCAGTATCTTAGATTTTATAAGTAGAAAGATAGACTAATTTAACTGCTAATCTCCAGATGAAAGCTGAACATTCATTTGCTTGTTTTTCTGTCTCAGAGGTTTGAGAAAAAAATATTTAACCGTTACCTGCAGTTAATGTAGCTTTTAGATTTATCTAACAAAAAGCCTCTGATTTTATGAATCCAAACTTGCTGCTGTTTGAAAAGAATACGATTTTGATGCATCAAGGAAGGTATTTTCAGAAATAGTCAAGAAATGCTGCTTAGTGACCTCGCACTAAGAATGGGAAATTCTTTCCCTTTCAGTTTCATTCGTTTTTGCATTTTCCAACCTAGTCTTAAATTCATTTCACTCATTTCTGTACTTTATAAATTCAGTCCCAATACCTGGCAAAAAAGGAAAACCTGACTGAAAATTAATATCATATTAGTCATTGAGAGAACTTTCTAATTTGTATGTTTCATAAATATTAGTTTTCTTTAATATTATTCCTATCATGTACATTTCTTCAAACATATTCATTTTGTACATACTTTTTTTTTTTATAAAAAGTTTTATTTTTACAATCATATCAAATAATTCATCCAATGTACAGTTATATACAATTAGTCGGGCTTGCCCAGTCACCACCACCCTTTTTAACACTCTTCCCTCTTCTACCTTCTTTTACTTTCCAAACCTTCCTCTCCTTCTCTTATCTACATCCGCTCCTCCCTCCACCCTACACCTTCCTTCTCCCTCTACTATCCCTCTTCCTTCCTCTTTCCTACCTCCTACTCTCTCTTTTCTCCCTCCTCACCGTTCTAAAATGGTAACTATGCAGACCGACCCTACATTAATTATATTTCTTCAATAATCCCTGTACATTAACCATCACTCCATCTCTACCAACCCCCCACCCTCCCCTTACCCCCACCCCCACCCCGACTTCCCAGAACAAAATGCAGGGTATCAAAACTAACAATCATAATCCAAAATAATTCCTAAATTATAATCTCTAGTCACACCACACTTAGTCACACTCTCAATTCCCCTCTCCTTCAAAAATATATCTAATACAAAATATTTCCTAAATTTACTCATATGCTATTCGATATTTTTTTTATATAATCAATCCACATTTTCCATTCTAAAATATATTTTTCTAGTGTATAGTCTTTCAAGTAAGCGGAGATTTTTGCCATCTCTGCCAGATTTGATACTTTGAGTGTCCATTCTTCGATTGTAGGTAATTCTTCTTTCTTCCAATACTGAGCAATCAAAAGTCTTGCGACTGTTATTAAGTTCAAAATCAATTTAGTCTCTATAGCTGTATAGTCCATAATTATTCCTAGTAGAAAGAACTGGAGTAAACTTAATCTTCTTTTCAAAATATTCTGCATGATCCACCATACTTTAATCCAAATGGTAATAAGTAGCATCTTCACAATCGCATCTCCAACATTTAGCAAGATCTAATATGTGTTTCTTGTAAACAGGTAATGTCATTTTAAATTGTTTCAAATAATGAAATACTTTCCTTCTCTTCTGCGGTGAATTCAGGCCATTAACATTCCAAGATAATAGTTTAATTGCCATTATCGGCCAGGAAACTTTTGGAACACCAGCCGCAGATCACATTTTACTTTAGGCCTTGCTCCTCCACTGTTTCCATTGTAGTAGTTGCCAGTTGTTGTTGTGCCTTCATCTCTTGTTCCTTGCGTTTAGCAGCAGCTCTTGTCAGCCTTTGTTCTTTTGAATCTAAACCCGTCGTAGGTATTTCCAACACTTGTAATAAATCTTCTTCCATCACAATCTGTTCTTGTACCTGCTTCACTTCTCTTCCTTCACTTCAGCCTCCTTCTTCTAGCTTCCAATGGGGAAGACTTCCAACTTTTAATACCTCAACATAAAATTCTCTTGCTTTTCCAACTGTATTGAAACGATGTACTTTCCTGCATAATATACTATTATACCAGTTGGAATATCCCATCTATATTCAATCTGATGTTTTTAAGTTCATTCACCAGGAAGGCAAATTCCTTCCTAGCCCTTAACATTTTGGTGGAATTTCCTTTAATATCAAAATATCTTGACCAGCAATCTGAATCTTCTCCCCTTATATGAAGCTTGCAAAATCTGATTTCTCACTGTTCTGTTTGTAAAATAAATAACAACATCCCTTGGCAACTTTTTTGCCTTGCTATCCAAGAATTCACACGATATATTTTATCAATTTGATAAGCCACATCTGCTGGACGAGCTGCTAATATCTCAGCAAATACTTCAGAAAAATTTCCTTAAATTCTCTTCCTTATTTTCTTTCAAACCTCGAATTCTAAGAGCAAATTCCATATTTCTATATTGTATCAAAACTATTTCATCCTCTGTTTTTCCATTTTACTTTGAAATTCATCCATTTTATTTTCTAATTTTAAATTATGTTGCTTAATTTCTTCAACCTCCTCTTCCAATAAAATCACATTCGTTGCCAAACTTGTACTGCCATTACAAATCCTTCTTTAACTTCTTTATTTCCACTTGAATTTCTGATATCTGCTCTTTCATTTCAGACATCTCATCAGTTATTACTTTAAATTTTTCTTCTATAAAGCCTTTTAAGTTCTCTTGTAACGCCTCTAAATTCAATGTTCTAGTCTCTGCTGTATGAGCTGGAGGCACCAGTTGATAAAGTTCCAGAGCTCTTTGTTACAGTAGACTTTAATTGTTTGGCTGCCATCTTCTATAAAATTATTTATTTATTTATTTCCAACTTAATATTCACTTTAAATCTTCTTAACCTCTAAGAAACACAGTCTTTTAAAGCAGTATTTAAAAATCTCCCCTAGATTCTATCAGCAGGCAGCAAAGAGTTAAAGAGTAAAAGCAGCAAGTAACATGCAAATTACCAACTGCAGACAAACGCTGAAAGTATCACTTTCGCTTTCCACTCGTTAACTTGTTAACAATTCGCCTCCATTTTTTTACTGTTTTCAAGCTTGTTACAAGGTATCGGGGAATCGGCTTGGCTACTTGCATAAAGTTCTCCCACTTTCGTTCTGTCCGGTATAATCCTTTATTGTCCAAAATATGTACATACTTTTTTCAATAGATGCTTTTTAGTGTTTGTATATTTTATGAATTTTGCAAATCTATTCTGGTTGGGTTTTTTTTATTATAGATTTTTTATTTTTAAATATATATCAATATCAATACATGAACAGTGTTGCCCCTGGGGATAATTCATTTTGATACAAACATTGGCACCGAGGGCTGAAAAGGGAGTGCATGCTCATGCGCTTGAGTGGGCCGCAACCCGGAAGTGGAGCTGCCCAGGGCGCATGCACACACCTGAAAATGAACTTCCAGTTTCTGGCATGCATATGTGCGCCGGCTAGCTGGTCTTCAGGTTTTTGGCATGCATGCACACAAGATGATCGCCTGGCTGGCACACATGCTCACGCAGGAAAACAGAAGACCAGCTCTTTCAGTTTCCAGCACTGCCACACGCAAAAAGGCCAGCTGATTGTTGCAAGCACATGGGCACCAGAAACCTGGAAGAAGAATGGGCGACGCAGCATGTGCCAGGTGACATGGCTCCGTGTGCCACTTTGGGCACGCGCGCCATAGGTTCGCCACCACGGCTCTAGTCTTTTCTATCAAATTTTTACTTATATTCTATTATATAAAAAGGAGGGAAAAATTATATCTGCTAATATTCCCTCTAAATCAGGTCACTATTACTAATCCTAATAAATTATTTTTTTCTCTATAAATTTCTAATCAGGCCATCGTTATTTTACAAAAAAAGAAGAAAAAATATCTAGAATAATTTCTTTCTATCCATCATCTATCGCCCATTTTAATACTTTAATTCTTATTTGTTTTTTCTTATTTGTAACTATTGTAGAGTCAAGAATTTATAAAATAATTTGAGCATTTCAAAGCACAGGACTATATTCAATATTATATGAATACTCCTTGTATTTACAGAAATCCGCACAGATCTCCTTCTTTTCTATCTGTGAAAATAGAAATTATTCTGGAAAGTTTTCTAAATCTTTGGATATGAAGGGTGATAATGGGAGTATGAAGATCCTGTTCAAATGTTCATATATTGCAGAATTAGGAAGAAAATAGTTCATGTTCTCTAGTAGAATGGCTTCCAATCAATGTTTCCAAATTGCTTTACCAGGAAAATGTGCCAGAGACAGATATGAAGCATAAGTAATTTGTAAATCAATGTAAGAAGAAAAAAATGGGCTCTGCCTGTGCTCCTTTTTACCTGGAGACAGAATGACATTGCATTAAGTAGCTTCAACTCCATGCCAAGCTTGTTGATGTCTATCATCCACAAAATGTATACGCAAACGTGCTCTTGGAGATCTGTTCTGATTAACATGTATACATCAGGAATGGAAGTTGCTATTTCATTCCTCTGACATGTTAATTTTAATCCACAGGAGCATCAGGCTGGCATCTATACTATTCCCAGCAATGAAACAGAGAGACTCAAAACATCCAAGAAACATTATATGAAATTAGGAGAGTAGATTTGTTGCATGGATCTTCCTATCAGGATATTTGGCAAAATATCAAAAACAAGCTCTTGTAGGCTTGAGAATTACTTCTTTATCCTTGTGTGACAATGCTTGTAATCTGTGAATCACCCAGATAGTTCACTGACCTGTGCTTTATCCCGTATAAAAAGCTATATATTTAGTAGAGAAGGAGATTGCTTGTAAACATGTCAAGAGCTAACAGACACAGAATTCCTGAATTCCTTCCTGACAGAAGGAATGGAAAGAAGAATCTGCATGCATGTTAGGAGCTCTTTTACTATAATTTGGAGGAAAACCGTGAATTATATTTTATAATGTCAATAATTCAGAATGATTCTATGAAGAAATAATGAGTTTGGCGGAGGAGAGTGCTTCAAAGCTGGACTTCAACGAAGAGAATGCTAAGTATAAGGAGTATACAGGACGTGACTCTTGCAGACATAAAGCAAAGGAGTAGACACCTGGCTTGTTTGTCAAATTGATGTGTGTGCGGAAAAAATCTATAGTATTGGCAGAGATGTCGATGGTGGTAAAGCTACAGAAATTCTTCTAGGATAGTACAAACTATACAGTATAGTTAAATGAACTGGCTTGGAAAAATACTTAGTGTGATAGGATATTCTACTGTATCAGTTTTATGATAAACATAGCTTAATTTAAGACAATATGCAAATCAAACCATTGTGATAGAGAATCCTGAGGAAGGAACTATTGCAATTAGATGAGTTTAGTGAGTTTATTTCCACTAAAACTTCAAAATGCTTTGTTGTAATGAAATATATTTCATTACAACACTGACTAACCCCCTCCCTTCACAACCCCATTCCCCCCCGACTTCCCGGAACGAGCACAAGGTATAGTTAAAAATAAAACAAACATATGCTAAAAAATTTTTGTCCCAACTTAATTATACCCCTACAATCATCAACTCCTAACTTCCCCTGAAAACAATCAAAAATAATACATCATAATCATTCAAAAACAGTCTAATAACTCTTAGTCTGATATCTACTTTGAATATAGTCAACCCATTTTTTCCATTCCTTTAAGTATCTTTTTTGCGTATTGTCTTTCATTACAACACTGACTAAGCATAAAGAAATATACACAAGAAGCATAATGTCCATAATGTAAATAAATAAATAAATAAATAAATAAATAAATAAATAATCCACAAGAAGCAGGGATCGACTGGCCAACTTACCAGGATCACCTCCTGGTGACCTGACTGCCACAGAGCGGCCCTCAGTAGGCTCCAGCTGAAAGCTCTTTACGCTGGAATCAATTGGTGGTCAAAGTCAAAGGAATTGACACATTGGAAGTATAGTTGTCAAAGAAGTGTAATGGTATCCAGGGATAGGTTGCCCTAGGGAAAAGCACATCTGTCTTTAGCTAGGACTGAGTCAAAAGCTGGGGACCGTTGGGGTAGGCGTGTCCTTACAGCTTTGACAGACTCAGTCCTATTGGCTAGCAGATGAGGACAACCCATTCCCGGATGCTATCTCCACTTCAAGGGAGAAGCAACACTGACTAAGCATAAACAAATATCCACAAGCAGCATAATATTCAAAATATGTGTTGGAATTTGATTATGTTTTTGACTACAGATGGTTCAGAATGCAGTGGCACAAGCAGTAATGGGCACTTCTCATTGTGGCCATATGTCACCACTGCTATGAGAGCTGCATTGGCTGCTAGTTGGATTCCAGATACAGTTCAAAGTTCTGGTTCTTACCTCTGAAAGCCTTCATGAGCTGGTTATATGAGGACCAGTGGTGGGTTGTTCCCAGTTCGGGAGAACTGGTAGTGGCGGAGGCGGGAGGCTCTGCCCACCTGTCATCCAAAATGATCTGCATATGCGCAGCCGCGCTGTACGTTACCAAACTGATGAGGACCATCTTTCTCCCATTGTTTTTGCCCATCCAGTGTGTTTGCGCAGAATGGGTGCATTCCAGGTATCTTTTATTACATGTTGCCATCTTTGGGGACTTGGAAAGCACGTCTTCTCTGTTGCAACCTCCACACTCTGGGACATCATTTCTCCAGAAATGTGGATGCTGCCCTCTTTCCTGTGATTCCAATAAGCTCTTACAACCTGGCTTTAGTACCAGATTTAGGGTTGATGTGTTTGGGAACGTCCTTGCCATTTTTCGTTTTCAATAAAGGAGGATATTTGAAGCTCAGGGTTGAAATGAGATGCTTTCTGAGCTTGGTTGTTTCTTGCAAACGTTTCATTACCCTATATATTTTTTGTTTTTAATGGTAGTTTTTAGCCCAAGATGCCTTGTTTTGTTTTATTAACGTTTTAACTAATTTAGTATTATATTTTGCAAGCCTCTCAGAATCTGCTGGAGTGGGCAGCTGTAATAACTTTAATAAATAAATAAAGTCCTCTTGCCTTCTGAGCACTCAGAAGCAATTATCCATTTCAAAAATCGGAAGTATATAACTACAGCTACATTATTATGAAGGACTATATTCATTTAATAACTCTGAATCATCAAAGTTGCTGATAAAGTCGAAATAGCAATTGCTAAGTTCTAGCGGATGAACTTAACTTGCTGTTATTATTTATCCTTATGGATAACATTTTTAGCATATGTTGAAAAGCTAAAAAAGCCATCGAATCTAGTTGGCCGAGCAGTAAAAGAATAGATAAAGTTTGATTCTGTAGTCTATGCAAATGTCATCTCTGTTGACCAAACATCTTGTATTATACTTTAAAACCATTTTTATTGCACTCCTTTTTATCTTCATCCTTCTTTGAATACTCTTCAACTCTGATTTCTATCTGAGTTTAGCTCTGAATTAGATTTGCCACTATGGTGAATAGTTTTAAGGTTAAAGTTTTATGCATGTTGTCTTAAGTGTTCCACTAAGCTAAGGACTGGATTTAAGTATTTTTTCTCTCTCTGCCACCTAACCCATTCTGGCATTCAAAATTTATTATGAACAGCTACTGCAAGATTGCATAGTTCTTTGTGGATTTTATGTTTAATTCTTTTAGAAAAACAGTACAAGAAAAAGTCAGATTGGAGGAAGAAAGGGAGGGAGGGAGAGAGATGGAAATCGCCCATTTCACTCACAACACATAAATAGCTTAACTTTTCAGATATTGAAATACTCCAGTACTTATACATGACATTATGTAAATCCTGGTAACATACTTTAAAAAAAAAAATCCAGTGATCTCTGAACAATTTGCTGTATTTTCTGGATATAGTTAATCTGTCTTGATCACAAAGATTATATATACAGATGCCTCCTAATCTGTACAGATTGTCTTAACATCTCTTAATTCTTACTGCATATAGCAGGTACATTCTTAAGCATAAAAAGTTAATGATACTTACTCCTGTTATGTAGCGAGGTCTATACTGGATGGTTCCAAATAGGCCAAGTATGACTATAATAATGTGTACAAAATTTGCCAGGATTGGTGCCCACTGATAACCAAGGAAATCAAATATCTGTCTCTCCAGCACACAGACCTAGAATTAAACAACAACAGTGATTTGATTAGAATAGCTCAAGAAAAAAATAAAAAATAAAAGAGAGAGGAAAAAACAGTGTTTTGAAAATAGTTTCTCCTTCTTCAGTACCACCATTAAAAATTTGTCGTATTGCTTGATGCGGCAAAAAAGGCAAAGAAAAGCAGATTTTTACTATGATTCACTCTTTTTGTCTTACTAAAAATGTACCGTTTTAGAGCAACAGTCCACTGAGATCTGTTTAGATAAAATATTCACATGGGCAGTTTTAGCAAGATACAAATCCCCATTCAATGAGATGCTGCAGCTGAAGGCAGTGAAGCATTAACAACTTCATCATTTACCGTTAATAGGATTTCCATGTCTAGAATGGATGGTTTGTTTGCAAGGTTTTTATCAGATCAAAATGTGAGTGCATACATGTGTGTGTGTGGCAAAGGATCTGAATTAAGTTTCAGATAAATGAAATTAAGAGTAATCCAAGTTTGCAAGGCAAGTGACTGCACTGCAAAACTATGATTTATTATTTATTTATTTACTAATTTATTTCATATGCTGCTAGTTTCACTACCTAGTTTCACTGGCTTACATAACATGAAAGAATTAAAAGGGTTAAAATTAACAAAAATTAAATAAAGGATTTTTTTGAAGGTATGGACTTGAACATTTTGTAGAGTCCTAAAAGAGATTTTTGGAACTAGATGTATTTCATAAATTAAATTCTGCCTTATTGAAACCTTCTGAAAATCTACTGAAAAACTCAGTTTATTTCTAAGACTTCTCTTCTACCTTGATAAAATATTGAGAGAGAAAGAGAGACAGACAGACAAACAGAGAAACAGACAGAGACTGACTCATTAGACACGCATTCATCACTTAATAACATAGATGGATCATTCAGATAATTGTCTCTCAAAATGTGTCAAGCTCTTGGAAACGTACAGAACTTGTTATTCTCAGGAATGCCAAACGTAGAAGGCACAATGATTGTAGTTGTTGTCATTGTGTAAAGTGGAAGTCCCTTTTAGCAACTGTCAAAACCCGTGTACTGTGATTTTCATCACTATGGAATGGCTTCGTATGAGCTAAATGCATCACTGCTTTACACTTCTGATCCAAGATCTGAGGACAACAGCCTCAGATGAAATGATACAATAACTGTTTTAGCACCATCACTATTCACAGTCCAAGCATACTTGGTTCCAGTGAGTTGACAGAAAGAGCTAAAGAACGATAGAACCGCAATAATAGTACCAAAGTAGCCTCCCCTTTTGTCTGTTGCTTCCCACAGAAGGAGTGTCTCCTTAATGTTGCAAAGGACAGAACAAATAGGTATGCATAAGAACAAATGAATGAGAGCTGAACAGTGGTGGGATTCAGCCAGTTCGCACCACTTCGGGAGAACCGGTTGTAAACTTTCTGAGCAGTTTGGCAAACTGGTTATTGGAAGAAATCATTAGGACAGAGAACCGGTTGTTAAATTACTTGAATCCCACCACTGGAGCTGAATCCTGGTTCTCACCTTCAGAATCTTATTTATGAATGGTGAGAGGGATGTTTGATTAAGCAGACTTGCTTTGTTTTCTCATAACTATTATTCCCTATGAGATTCAGGTTTAGCTGAATCAGATCTTTTTCATAAAATTCCAGAAGATGACAGCATCCTGATTGTCATCTAAAAAGTTAACTAGAAGAGGTCTGGTTCATAGCTGAAAGAGAAACCATTATAAAATCCGAGAGTTATAAACTAGACTGGGAAATAAAAAATCATATTAGAAGAAGGCTATAGTAAGTCTCTTCTATAACGTTTCCAGGAAATCAATATACTGTACAATAGATATGCCCAAATAGTCATCAGGAGAAAATTCATGCATTAATGAAATGATTTCCATCCAAAAAAGTTAATGACATGATATGAGATCAGTCTCTAGTCTTTAAGGTACCACAAAGTTTTCCTGCAATAGAAACAAGAACTTACTGCTCTATGTTGTGATATTAATATATATATGTATGGCTGAAAGTAAATTTGAACTAATGTAATTTTAATATTTCAAGGATGACATAATTCTTTATATCAGTTAAATGCATTACAATCTCAAGGAAATTTGGGGAAATTTTTTTGTTTTGTTTACGAACTGAGTAATACAATTAGTCCACTTTCAGAATCAAGTCACCACACTTATGGAAACATAGAACAACCATTCAGTCTAATTTACCTGTCTAACACATATCAGTTTTCACATTCATATTCCTATTACATGATACAATCTACATAACATGTATTGCAAATAACTCAGGGTCCCAGCTAACTAAACCATAGCATCTACACACAAAATACAAAATATTTTCACATCCTCAATAACTCTAATATCACAAGCATTCTTCATACATTTATTCAAATTTATTAAGAAATTTTCACTGCATAGTTGGAAATTATTTCTGAACTTATTTACACATGCCTACCCATAAATCCATTCATTATTTTTACTTGGGCCTATCCTTTTCATCTATCTTGAAAAGTGGTACTAAAAGCAAGGGAAAGCAAAACATTTGCTTGTAACCCTTGGGTACCCATTATCATTAGCCAAGGACTACACATGGTTTATGCATTGCCTGTTGTTGTAAATCAAAATGGGAAATATAACAAATATAACAAAAATGATATTTCATATTTATTAAGCCTGCACTACTATTAATCATCTCATCGTTCCTATCACCCATCTCCTTCCACTAATGACTATATGATTGTAACTTTGTTGCTTATATCCTTATGATTTATATTGATTGTTTCCTAATACGATTTGATTGCTTATTTTTACCCTATGACTATCATTAAGTGTTGTACCTTATGATTCTTGACAAACATATCTTTTTTTTTATGTACACTGAGAGCCTATGCACAAATTCCTTGTGTGTCCAATCACACTTGGCCAATAAAATTCTATTCTATTCTATTATAAAAATAGCATCGATGATCAGGAAAACATTTTTTTTAACTGATTCAGACTTCCAATATATATCCATAGTGCAATGGTTTATTTTAATTGTTTACATGAATAAACTAAGTGAGCAATTGATCAGGGATTTTGATGCTCTTGAGGAATAATTACATTAATCTCGAAGGAATATAGAGAAGCTCTTCAATATGATTATTTATGTACTTTATTCAAGACCCAACAAAATATGCGCACAGTGTACCATTTTAAATGGCATGCATATAAATGCTTTGCATCATTTTGCTATATTCAAACAACAGCTTGATAAGGAACAAGGCCCTCAAGAGGGTCTAACTAGCTATGTCCTTGAAATCCTTTATAAATTAAAATAAAATCAGTAAACAAAATTAATTATTCTGGTGAGATACTTTATCTCAGAAACCGATATTAGCTTTTAAATAAACAAAAGTGCATGTATAACACAAGCACCTAATTCAACTGCTCCACTGCCATGTTTGAGTAGAAATAGCGTACACAGAGTATTTCCATGTTCTTTTTTTTACATTTTAAGAAGAAACAGTTTTCTCTCTTCCGCCATTTTCTTTAAACTTTGTTTCTGTTCTGAATTTACAGGCAAGCAACACATCCAGTAATTCCATTTTGTACTTTATTTGTATATTACATTAGGCATATTATTAAGTGTTTAAAGACTTTCCATATTTTAGAAAAGCGCATCAGGAAGCGCTTTAGCTAATCTTTGTCATAGGGCAACCAACTTGGAATGCTCAGCTGCCAGGAGGGAGCTTAAAGAAACAAAAATGATAGGCAAAGACAGTTTGAACAGACAAGTTCTTCTGAAAAAACTGAACTTTAGAAAAAGGAATAGTTCCTCCCAAAGAGATCTCAGCATTTTTAGATACCAAGAGAGAGGGATTGCAACAGAAAAAAAAAAAGCTAGAGATAGACTAACCAGTATATCACAGGTATTAAAAAAATACATATGCAAGAAAGCTAAAAGCATTTTGAAAAAATGCCGCGGGGAAAACCTTCTAATTAGCAAAATACATTGCCAACCTTTTAACTTTAAAAGTACATGGAGTTGCCCTTTTTATATGGTAACAGTTGCTGGGACACTTTGAGTTACTTATTGGAAATCAACATAATTTTTTTGAAAAATGAAATTTGGGAGTGTGCCTCTATGTAAAAAATAACTCATGTACTAAATTGATAATTCATCACTTACTGACTTACTGCTACATTAATATTACTTCCAAAGTTTTTATTTCATTTTATGCAGTTTGTAAATTTCTATTCCTTTTTTTTTCCTTTTATCTTTTTTTGGCTTTTTTGGAGGGGAAGGAAGCCTACCAAAAATATATTTCAATGAGCTGGTCAAAATGTGTCATTTAATCTTGTTAGAAAATGAGAAATTGTGTCAGAACATATTCAACTGAATAAAGAGGCTAAGAACGAGAAGGAAGAAAACAGCACTGAAGATAAAGACATTGATGATGAAAAATTAAATGATTACACTGGGAGTAACAATGAAAAAAAGAGACGGGATAGGAGGAAACAATCTACAAAAATGAAGCAAACTAAGGGAAGAAAAGGAAAGGGGAAACGGCTAGAGGAAAATATTTTTAATGATTATACTGGGATTAACAGTGGCAAAAATAGAGGGGACGAAGCAAGAAAGAAAAAAAAAAGGGAAAGGATTAGGCACAAAAAAGTTAAATGATTACACTGAGATCAACAGTGGGGAAATAAGAAAAGTGAGAGGAGAAAAGGGGAACAGATCAGATGGGAACTTAGAGCAAACTAGATGAGTAAGGGGTTTAAAAGACAAAGGAAGGATACAGAAGAAAAGACATAATGATGGGGGCGTGGCCATGACCGTGGTGGGGTAAGGACCTTTCCTTCACTTCACAGGGCTTAATAATGAAGATTTATGAGGATTAATGCTGTTTGGAATGCACCGTTATGGATGAAAGTTAATAAATCATGAAGTGGAAGTGTTAATAGCCCAGCAGACTGAATTTAAAACTGGTAGGTCATCTGAAACTGCTTGAATTAAGGAGTTTTTACTGCGTGGGATGACCGAACTGGCAAACACGATGAGTTTGGAATAAACTGCTGTCTTTTGCTTTCCTTATTATAATTATCGTGTTCTGTGTTAAATGCTGAGGCTAAGGAGGCTAAGGAGGGAATATCAAAGACTGAATTTGCTAATGAGAAGAATTTTAATTGAAGAGATCGATCTTTTGTGCTGGACTGACTGGCTGAAGAAGAAGATTTTATTAGGTGGATAATTTCTTTTTTATTATTATTATTTTTCTTTTGAGAGGAAATTAATAGCTTGTTTATATTACAGAAAACAAAAAAAGGACTTTGTTTTGAAGTTCAAGCTGGTTTGTTTGTTTTTCTTCTCTGCCGACGTGGAGAAAAAATGGCGCTGATTAAGCTGTGAGGTAATTGTGTTTCTTTGTGGAGTGAATATGACTCATAAGTTACTGATAAGCTACTAACGAGTGCAAATAAGCCGTTTCGCTTCAATTAAAAGATTGTCGTCCCTTGATCTTCATTAAGACCCTCTGTAAAATTGGTTTGACTGCTGTCCTTTGATTTTCACTAAGACTCTTTGAAAATTGGAATCCTAGTTTGAGAAATTTTTGGTTTTTTTTTTAAAATGACTCAACAACTTTCAGAAACGCAGCAAATTGCTGCAGCTTTAAATAAAATTGGGGAAAAAATAGCAGGACTATCAGAGTGTATAGATAATTTGACATTTAAACTGACATCCGAAATGCAAAATTTAAAGCAAGAGATGAATGATAACTTTGCTAAACAAAAGAGGAAATGATAATGATTAAAGATGAAATGGAGCAGCTGCATGTGCATGAGGCAAAAGTAGATCGGCAAATTGGCAAAATATTTTATAAAATGAGCAGCAAGATAAGAGAATTTGTCTTTTGGAAGAAGAGATGAGGAAATATAATTTTGTTATCAGAGGAATCTCGGAAGAAAGGGAGGATAAATTGAAACAGCGGGTTTTGAAATGGATTAATGATTTGGATACGCAACTTACGTTCACAATAGCAGACCTGGCAAGTGTTTTAGAATTGGATATAGAAGGCAAAATGGTTCTAACAGGAATGTGCTTGTCAGGTTCGCAAATCTTGGTGATAAGTTGGAAGTTATGGCCAAGTTAAGAGAGTTGGGAGATGCTTTGAAGTTTGAAGGGAAGACTATTCAAGTCTTCCCGGATATATCAAGAGAAGAAAGGGCATGGAGATTTTTTTTAAAACCAATTACAAAAGTTTTGAGAGATAATGGAATTAAATACAATTGGAGGCCACCACAACAATTGAAATTTTTTTATAAAGGAAGGATGCGTACAATCACCCCAGATATAGATGCATTATTATATTTACGGAGCTTGGACTGATTGAGATGGAGGATTTAATGGAGATAAAAGATCAAATGCTTCAGATGGGTGGAACATACGTGGAAACATCAATCTCAGAAGAAGAAAAAGGGGCTATTGGAGGCAAGACTCTAAAGGGTTAAAGAGGAAAGAAATATCACCTGTGTTGGTTGAACAGAAGAAGAGTCGTGAGGATACAGTAGGAGAAGAAGCAGATAAGAGTCTTGGAAAATATGAAGCTGAATGCGGTCATCGCTATCTTTTTTTGAGTGATGAATTTAAATAGACAGCCGAAAGAAGTGGCCCGGCATTGGCACGTCCCTCTCCCCATTCTCTTTATAGAGGCGAAACCGATGAGGATGTGGGGGAAGAAGATTGTTTGTTCTTTTTTGTTTTTTTTTTTTTTTGTTTTTTTTTCTGTTTTCTTATTGTTGTTTATATGGTAGTTTAATGTGGGGTGGTGGGGGGCACAGAAAGGAAGATGCGGGGATAGGATTAAAAAATTTATATTTTAAATGGGAGTTATAAAATAATGTCATGGAATGTGAAGGGTACAGGAATCAGATTAAAAGAAGAAGATTGGAGCTTAAGATTAAAAGGATTTACCAGACATTTTATTTTTACAAGAAACCCATCAGAAATCTGAAGATTCAAATAGAATGTATATAAAAGGTATGCAAATATATGAAAAGCATTTGGAACTTCAAAAGCTAGAGGAGTTGCAACACTGATATCAGATAGGGTGTACTTTGAAAACATAAGGTAATTTTGGATGAAGATGGAAGATATGTAATAATTGTTGGAAATCTTAATGAGGAAAAAGTGACACTTGTTAATTTATATTTACGAATGAAAACAAAGAATTTCTTGAAAAATAACAAAAATTTTGGAGAATGAAAGTGTAGGAAAGTAATTGTGGCTGGGGATTTTAATTTAATCAGAGATAAAATAGACAGTACTAATCCCACCGCTGTGGAGGAGCAAATAAAATGGGGATTTTAAATATGTGGATGCTTCAAACGGCGTGGTTGATGTGTGGAGAGAGGTTAAAGGAATTGAGAGAGTATACACTTTTTCTCTAAGATATATAATACATATTCTAGAATTGATTATATTTTTCTTTCTAAAGATTTGTTGAATAATGTGGATAAGGTAGATGTGGAATTTTAAAGATTCTGATCATGCAGAAGTTATGGTGGACTTAGATTTTAATTTTGAGAAAAAAGAAGCTATTGGAGATATGACGAGAAATTGTATAAAATGAAAAGGATAAAAAATGGATACTTAAAAAATTGGAGGAAAGTTGGAGATTAAATGATAACGGGGAGGTTAAATTTGAAATTGTTTGGGATGCGATGAAAGCGGTGTTTAGAGGGGAGAGTATCAAATTATCAAGTAGGAAATATAAAAATTATAAAATTAAAATGGAAAGAGATAAAATCAGATTAAAGAATTGGAAAATCAATTTTTGCTTACTAAAGAAAAAAAATTCTTCAGGAGCTTAATATGTTAAGAAATAAAATGATAGAAGAAGATACAGAGTTAGTAAAAAGAAATTTGAGATTTTTAAATAGGAATTTTTTTGAATTTAGTAATAGAAATTCTAAATTATTGGCAAAGATGGCGAAAGATAAAAGAGAGAAGAGAGAAATTGGAGTTTTGATAGATGATAGAGGTATAAGATGTTATAAAAATTAGAGAAATGTGAAGTGGTTAGAAACTTTTTCAGAATCTATATTCAAAGAAACCAATTAATCGGGAAAATTGCAAAGCTATTTAGAAAAGTATGTGGTGAAAATTGATCAAACATATAAGGAATTGATGGAAGAAGATATAACACAAGATGAGATTAATGGAATAATACAAAATTAAAATTAGGAAAGCTCCAGGTGAGGATGGATTACCTGTTGAGTTTTATAAAGAATTTAAAGAATTAATAATACCAAGACTGCAAAAATTATTCAATGGAATATTACATGGTGGGAAGTACCTTCGTCATGGAATAGAACGGTGATATCCTAATTCCTAAACCAGATAAAGATTTAGAAAGGATTGAGTCCTATCAGCCCATTTCTTTAATTAATCAGGATGCAAAGATATTTACTGCTATTATAAGTAATAGATTAAATAGATTTATAGATAGATATATAAGTTATAATCAAGTAGGTTTTGTGAAGGGTAGATACATGAGTGATATTGTTAGAAGAGTATTAAATATTATAGATGTAGCTGAATATAATGGTGATAAAATTGGTATAGTATCATTGGATATTTTTAAAGCTTTTGATTCTGTACAATGGGAAACAATTAAAGTAATTGTGGAGGCTTTAGGCTTTGGTAATAAGTTTATACATGTTATTTCAAAATTGTACCAAAAGAGCAGTGCAAGAGTGAAGGTGAATGGAATATTAACTGAAGAGATAAAATTAGAAGCTGGTACGAGACAAGGATGTCCCTGTCCCCAACATTATTTTTATTGGCTATGGAAATATTGACAAAATGATAGAAAAGATGAAGAATTAGAAGGATATAAGGGTATAAGATAAATTTGTATGGATGATACTTTAATTATTTTGAAAATGTAGAGAAAGATCTGAAAAAGATATATAAGCATTTGATAGAATTTGAGGAAATGACAGGATTGAAAGTAAATTGGTCAAAGTCAGAATTATTGATGGATAGTAATGGTAATGAGTCTGAGAATATGCAAGAGCAATTTGGGATAAGGATTAAAACACATTGAAATATTTGGGTATAGTGCTTTCACTTAAGGTTAAAGAATTGAAAAAACTTAATTATGATGTGGTGATTAACGAAATTGAGAAGAAGATAGATAAATATAAAATTTTAAAGTTGTCTTGGTTTGGTAGAATTGCAATGTGTAAGATGATGTTGCTGCCCAAGTTCAACTTTTTATTCGAGATGCTACCACTAAATTTGACAGAGAAAGATATTGAAGGATATCAGAAAAAACTGGATAAATTTTGTAATGGTGGCAAAAGACCTAGATTAGTGAAGAAAATGTGGTATCAAAATCAAAAGGAAGGTGGATTAGGAATCCCCAAATTATTTAATTATTATTGTGCGTATGGTATCCGGATAGTGGTAAAAATATTAAAAGGTGAAGATAACTATTGGAGAGACTTAGAGTTAAAGGATATAGAGAAATTTGGATCAAGGTGGTTTTTAGATAAAGCAAATTTAAAATGTGTAAGTAGAAGTTATTGGTTAAAGGGATTAAGTAAAATGTGGAATAAATTTGTTAAAATTTTAATTCCGGATATAATCTTTTTGGGGGAGACAATTGGAATTTGGCCAATTAAAAATAATATAAAACGTAATGAAGTGATTAAAGAGGAAAATATAGAAATTATTAGAGATTGGATAAAAGTTATGGAAAATGAAAGGAGGAATAAAGAAATTATTGAAAAATTAGGGTTAAGTTGGTTTGAAAAATACAGATAGAAAATGGACAAAAAACTAAGGAAAATTATTCGATAAATAGATGTGAAACTGAATTTGAATATTTAGTATCTCGGATTATGAAAGATGAAATTGGGCTAAAGGGACTCGTTAGTAGGGTTTATAAGATTATAAATTCTGATGAAAAATTACAAAGAGTGATGAGGACAAATTGGGAAAAAGATCTTAATATTGAAATACCAGAGTCAGATTGGAATGTGAATTGGAAGAGTAGAATTATGAGAACTTTATCTATAAGGATTAAAGAGCACAATTATAAAGTTGTTTGAAATGGTATTTGACTCCAGTAAGATTGTCACAAATGGATAAAAAATTAGTAAAAATGTTGGAGATGTGAGATGGAATTGGGGACTTATGAACATATGTGGTATAATTGTGATAAGGTTAAAAGTTTTGGCAACAATTGGAGAAAATGATATTTGAAATGATGGGGAAAGTAATAACATTGAGAGTGGAAACTATATTA
>NW_026681919.1:0-16163 GCF_028640845.1 Ahaetulla prasina | reverse complement strand
CATCATTGCAGTAGGCTATTTACTACCACTACCACTTGGAGCCAGCAACATTAATGACATGAGTAAGTTGTTGATGAAATGATGTTGCCAAATGGAACAGGGGCAGAGAATTCTGACAGTGAAATCTCAAGAGATCTGTCTTTAAAAAGGCAATGCATAGTGGTCCATAAAGTACAAGCTGCCCACATCTATAGCTTTCTCCTATCTTGTTTTTTCTACTTCATCAACAGACAATTTTCAGATATTTTCTATGAGCCGAAGTTTCTGAATTATCTTCAGAAATAGTGTGTGGAGGGGGGATTGCAATGTACTCTATAGAAAGCCAGTGGATTTTGAAGTAGACATCTTGTGGGAAATACAACTTGAGAGGGAAAGGAAAATTGCTTTTGATTCAGACGCAGCTCCTAGTGGCTTACATAGCAGTCATATAATTCTCTTGGCATGATATAGAACTAATTTGTAACAGTCTTTTCCTATATGTTTCTTCAGTTTCCAAATTCAGCCTGTAGCCTTGGGCTTCCCAGATCATTTGCCCAATCAACTATTACAGGTGGTCCTTGACTTACAAGCATTCATTTAGTGACTGTTTGAAATTACAATGGCAATGAAAAAACTGATTTATGACCTTTTTTCACACTTAAGACCATTATAGGACTCCTGCGATCCCGTGATTAAAATGTAGATGCTTGGTGCTGATTCTTGGAGGGTTCTTTTAAGCTTTAATTAAATTTCAGTTTGACCACAGACCCAAGTCCAAATCTGGCTTCTTAAATATTTTATGAATGGAGTCTTTGCTAAAATTTGATGCACTGTATCATTGAATGACTGAAGATCTCTTTATTCAAAGAAGCAGTAATTCTTCAATATTGACAGAAGTGACAAATCACAATGCTAAAGATAAGTGGAATTTATCTTTAGTGAGTAGTTATGACCTGAAGTCAAGAGCTCTGCCAACAACTTCTGCTGGGTGCCAGTTACTTTCCAATATGTCATAATGTACTGTTCAAATAAATCTTCATGTACTTCTCAGCCAATCAGGATTTGGTTGAATCCTGAATTTCATCCAACTACTTTTTGCTATCTGCCAGTATATTTTGTTCCTAAATGCAAATCAGAGATCGTTGCCAGTAAATCTGCTTTCATACCTTAAGTTGTACTGTCACCTACTATGTGTTCTGCCAAACTAATCAGTGTAGAAGAAGGGGTGCTTTAAAATATAGACAAGGTCCAGAAAGCTGTTGCTCTTGGCATATTTAAGAAGATAAACAGCATATCTGTAGGGCTTCAGGCTGATCAACTGTGTTTTCTATCTAACATGATAAAGGGAAGGTAAGAAAGAAGTATGCCAGGTACTACACTTGATCTTAGCCAAAAGGCCGAGAAGTAAAATGTGGAATAAATTTGTTAAAATTTTAATTCCGGATATAATCTTTTTGGGGAAGACAATTGGAAATTGGCCGATTAAAAATAATATAAGACGTAATGAAGTGATTAAAGATGAAAATATAGAAACTATTAGAGATTGGTTAAAAGTTTTAGAAAATGAAAGGAGGAATAAAGAAATTATTGAAAAATTAGGGTTAAGCTGGTTTGAAAAAATACAGATAGAAAAATGGACAAAAAAATTAAGGGAAAACTATTCGATAAATAGATGTGAAACTGAATTTGAATATTTAGTATCTCGGATTATGAAAGATGAAATTGGGCTAAAGGGACTCGTTAGTAGGGTTTATAAGATTATAAACTCTGATGAAAAATTACAAAGAGTGATGAGGACAAATTGGGAAAAAGATCTTAATATTGAAATACCAGAGTCAGATTGGAATGTGAATTGGAATAGTAGAATTATGAGAACTTTATCTATAAGGATTAAAGAGCATAATTATAAAGTTGTTTGGAAATGGTATTTGACTCCAGTAAGATTGTCACAAATGGATAAAAAAATTAGTAAAAAATGTTGGAGATGTGAGATGGAATTGGGGACTTATGAACATATGTGGTATAAATGTGATAAGGTTAAAAAGTTTTGGCAACAATTGGAGAAAATGATATTTGAAATGATGGGGAAAGTAATAATATTGAGAGTGGAAACTATATTATTGTTGGTAATTAAGGAAATAGAATTAACAAAATATGAAAAAGAATTGATTAGAATTATGATTATAATAGGTAGAATTATAATAGCTAGATATTGGAAACTAGATGTGATTTTTAGAATAGAAGAGTGGAATTCTGAAATGTGGAAATTAGCTTTAAATGATAAAATGACATGTGATATTAAAATTAGAAGTGGTGTGTATAAAGAAGATATTTTCTGGAAGACTTGGAAACCATTTGTGGACTATGCGCTTGAACATTGGATGCTTCGGTACCTGTACCGAGAACGTGGATTTTGGCAATCATGAGGATATATCCAAGACCCAAATCTTCCTTTTTTTATGTATAGCACAAGGGTGGAAAATGTATTTTCTTTTTGTTTGTAACGTTAAATTTATAAAAAAAAAAAAAGAAAGAAAGAAAGAAGTATGCCAGGAGAGCTTCAAGAAAAAGTTTTGGGTTATATGAATTTCAAGATACTTCAAGTGTCATGGCTAAGCCAAGATAATTTGTTGCCTGAAGAATATATGGAATCTCTTACACTCTCATTTCATGTGCACTAGCAAATTTAATTGGCTCTCTTTAAGTCATCCTGTCACCAATATAGGTGAACCCCAGGAATCATCTACTGTATAACATACAGTATAAGGACTGCTACAACCACTATGTAGGACAAACAGGCAGTTGACTGACAAAATGCATCCACAAACAGCAATTAGCAGTCAGAAGACATGTTGAAAATTCTATAATTTCACAACATATACACAGATTTAACCATAGTTTCAATTGGGAAGTTATGACCATCCTAGACCAAGTTGTGTCCAAAAACTCTAGGGATTTTCTAGTAGCCTGGAATGCTGACAAATCAGCTATCAAAAGACACATAGACATTAACAACATCTGTAGACCATGCAAAAGAGACTATCACCCAGCCCAGAAAGAAGCAAAAAGACCTAAGCATCTCTCTGCCAGCAATCAGCACCCAGACTTAATTTCCGATTGGTCTAAAACTTGGCAACTCCAAATCTCAATCAGCAAATGCTCAGTCTTACATATTGGAAAAAAGAACCCTAACATCAAGTACAAACTTGATGGACATTACCTAACTGATGACCCCCACCCTCTCAAAGATCTTGGAGTTCTCATATCAAATGACCTTAATGCCAAAGCCCACTGCAACTACATAGCAAAAAAGGCCCTAAGAGTTGTAAATCTAACTTCTCTTTAGCTTCTTTTCTAAAAACTCTACACTACTAACTAGAGCATACAAAACATTTGCCAGACCTATTCTTGAATACAGTTCATCCATCTGGAACCCATACCACATCTCTGACATTAATACAATAGAACGTGTCCATAAATATTTTACTAGAAGAGTTCTTCGCTCCTCCGAAAACAACAAAATACCTTATACCAACAGACTTGAAATCCTGGGATTAGAAAACTTACAACTCGTCGACTTGACATGACCTGTGTTTAACACACAAAATCATCTATTGCAATATCCTTCCTATAAAAGACTATTTCTGCTTCAATCGCAATATTACAAGAGCAAAAAATAGATTCAAGCTAAATGTCAACCGCTTCAAACTTGATTGCAGAAAATATGACTTCTGTAACAGAGTTGTTAATGCTTGGAACTCATTACCTGACTCCATAGTCTCTACTCAAAATCCCAAAATCTTCAACCAAAAACTGTCTACTATTGACCTCACCCCATTCCTAAGAGGACTATAAGGGGCGTGCATAAGAGAATATATATATATTCTTCAAGATATGTTGTTTTATCTATGACAATTGTTTGTGTATACTGTTGTGACAAAAAGAAATTAAAAAAAAAAAGATCAGCATTGACTATGCTGTTAATCAGGTTAACATCAAACCAACAATCAAGTAAACAATACCCCAATCAGGAAAATGCCAAAGAAGCAAACAGCATGCCACCAGAATATAAAGTGACAGTAAATAGCATTCCTCACTAGCACTGATGATGTTACCTAATTTGGTAATAAAATGTCCGCAAAAAAACAAGCAAGCTCAGAGAGCACCCAGGACCACTCATGTTAACCCTGAGCTACAAATATTCACCATTATTTGTATAATTTATTATGTATACTTTTTAACTGGCAAGTAACTGTCATGAAACCATTCCACCAGCTGATGTAAAGATAACTTAGTTGTATCCTTTCAACTGCAATTGGAGGGTTCTTTTGTCTATATAGGAGATAATTACTGTCATTTTAAGTTGAGATTGCTGGCTTGCTTTACAACTAATGAGACTCAAGGTCCCAAGTATTTGTTAATATATAATAAAACTTCTGACTTATCAATTGAGTAAATGAGGAATATAATTATGCTATTTGTTAAGTTGGGAGAACGAGTAGACTGGAGGGCGGGCTTCAGAGAACAGCTTTTTATTCAGCAACTATCCAGCAGCTAGCCTCTCTGACAGCCTGCCCTTTTATAGGGAGTTGTCAGAGGGCTTAGCCAATCAGGTTTGGGAACTTTTCCCGCTCAAACAGCGGACCAGATAGGAAACTATACAAACTGTCAATATCTAACACCCCTCCCTTCTTTGTTGGAACAATCAAATCTATGTACGTAGTCACATAAGTAGGTGTGGTGTTTGCAGGTCCTTGTGGACTAGGTGTTCACTAGGTGTGGCGGCAGCCTGAGTGGTAGTGCCTGTTGCTGCCTCTTGGTTTGCCCATGGAAACTTCTGGAAGTGTTCAGGTGGGACCTGGTGGTTGACTGGAACTGATTTGCTTTGCTGAATTCCCAGTTCTTCAGGTATGTACTCCATCTCCATCAGGCTTGAGTTGCTAAGGAGAGAGTAAATTTTAGTTTAGTATTATCGGAATTGTTAGTGGTAGGGGAGAGTGGCTGCGGATTTGATCTACGTGCCTCCTCCATAGTTGCCCATCACCTAACCTGATTGCATACGATTTGGGCCCTGTTATTTGCTTTATTGTCCCTGGTAGCCATAGGGGTCCATCGGCAAAGTTTTTTGTGAATACCGGGTCCTCGATGCTAAAGGACCGGTGTGGCCTGTTGGTTATTTCTTTGTTTCTGGGGCATAGTTTGGGTGAAGTTGGTCTAAGACTGATCGGAGCCAGCAGCCTATGAGAAGTTCGGCTGGGCTCCTTCCTGTCACGGCGCTGGGTCTTATATGTTGGAAGAGGAGGAATTTGTCCACCCTGCATTGCCAATCACCTGGGCCTAGCCACCCTAATGCCTCCTTGGCAGATGTCACCATGCTTTCAGCCATACCATTATTGGCCAGATGGAAAGGTGCTGAGAGGGCATGCCTAATACGCTGGTCAGCTAAAAATCCCTTGAATGGTGTGGTGGTGGATTGTGGCCCGTTGTTGAACACTAAGATGTCTGGAAGGCTGCAGGTGGCGAATAGCTTTCTGAGCACCTTGATTACTGCTTTGGCAGAGGTTGTGCCCATCAGAATAATTTCTAACCACTTTGAGTAGGCATCTACCATGATTAGAAACGTTTGGTCATGAAAGGACCCTGCAAAATCTACGTGGGGTTGTTTCCACTCTATGGCTGATGCCTTCAGGTATGCAGGCCGTAACTCCTGACATGGTGGGCAGGTAGTTACCCACTCCTGTATCTCCTGGTCCATCTTAGGCCACCACACAAAGCTTCATGCAAGGACTTTCATCCAGACAATCCCCGGATTGCCCTCATGTAATACCCTTAATAAACCCTTTTGTAGACTGGTATATTATTACCTTATCGCCATAGCAAACACCCCCCCCCGACCAGATAGTTCATTTTGTTTTGCAAAATACAGTGCAAATTCTGCACCTACAGGGCCTTTTGTCCATCCCCTCCACACCCAGTTCAAAATAGTCTGAAACAGGGTTTTTTTCACTGAGTGTTTAGCCACTTCAGGAGATGTTACGAGTCCCAAATCGAGGCAGTCAAGTAGGACCGCAGATCGTCCAGGGTTGGATCATCCAAAGGTTCTGGTAAGGGGCAGCGGCTATAGGCATCAGCATGTCCCATAGTTCATCCGGGTTGATGAGAAAGTTTGTAGCTGTAGGCTGAGAGTAAAAGAGCCCACTGTGTGAATCTCAATGACATAGCCACAGGTATAGGACAGTCCCTAGCCAGCAACCCCAACAGTGGCATATGGTCAGTCACCAACTCAAAACCCTCCCAAATAAATATTCATGGAACTGTTTCACCCCAGCAACCACAGCCAGCGCTTCCCTGTTGAGCTGGCTGTAGTTCCTCTGCACTAGATAGTGTCCTGGAGATATAGGCTACCGGGGTCTCGGCAGGTGTTTGGCAGGTGGTGGCTGAGGACTGCTCCGACCCCAAAGGGGGAAGCATCACAGACCACCACGATAGGCAAGGTGTCATTACACTAGATCAGGAAACTGTCAGCAGAGAGCAGCCGCTTGACTGCCTGGAAAGCGGCAGCCTTTCTGTTTCCCCAAACCCACGGGGATCATTTTGACAGTAGCTTGTGAAGCAGCTCAGCCACCGTAGCCTTGTTCTTGAGAAAAATGCTGTAGAAATTCAGCAGTTCCAGAAATGACTTTAGTTCAGTCTGATTTCGGGGAGTAGGCGCATCTTGTATAGCTCGGATTTTGCTCTTGGTTGGGTGAATACCCTCCCTGGTGATTCTATACCCCAAGAATTCTACTTCCCTGACTCCAATTTGGCATTTACTGCCTTTGACATGTAGCCCTGTGGCATGGAATTTAGTGAGCACTTCCTGTAAACGGGAATGTAGTTGTTCTGTGCTGGCAGTTAACAGCACATCATCAAAGTAGGGTATTACCCCAGGAATTTTAAGCAAAAGTCACTCCATGATGCTTTGAAATATTCTGGGGGTGACGCTAACTCCAAACTGGAGGAGGTGACATTTGAATGCCCCCCTATGTGTTATGATGGTCTGCACCTTGAAGGTAGTGCCATCTACCAGCAGTCGCTAATACGCCTGTGCGAGGTCTAATTTTGCAAAAATGGCGCCAGGGCCTAGGGAATGTAATAAGTGCTGGACGACCAGCACAGGGTAGGTGCTTTGCTGGAGGGCCTTATTAATTGTGCATTTATAGTCAGCGCAGATGCACACTGATCTGTCCCCTTTTATTGGTGTCACTATAGGGGTCTCCCACTTGGCATAGTCGACTGGTTGTAAAATGCCCTGTTTAATTAATTTGTTGAGTTCCTGGTCAATTTTTGGCCTTAGTGCAAAGGAAACCCATTGGGGTTTCATCCTTATGGGGGCAATACTAGGGTCCAAACTAAATGATATGGGGGTGCCCACATACTTGCCAAGCTGCGGTCTGAAGACATCCTGGAACTCCCAGATCAGATCCTCTGCAGCAGCGCTGGCAATGGCATTGATGCCGGTAATCCCCAGTCCAAGGGCGCTGAACCAGTCCAGGTTGAGCAGGTTTGAGAGATCCCCGTTGATGACTGTTTGGGACAGCTGGCCATGGAACCTGTTGTAGCTGATGTTGAATGTTCTGCAGCCTAGCTGTTCTGTCCCCCTCAACCACAACCAAGAAGACACATGAGCTGACTATATTTGCCAGCAATTTATTCCTACAACAGATATCAGTTCTGGCAATGAACCTGCGATTGCCTGCCAAGTTCTCTTATCTCCTCAGAAGCCAGCATAACTGCAGTTCGTTGCTAGAGCAACCAAGAGTTCAGAACCAGAGGCCAAATTCTTAGTCTCAAAATATTGCAGCCAAAGTTTCCAAGAATCAGTTTTGTCTGTGTTGTGCCTCGTCCGCTTTCCCGCAGCCGGGCCCATCTTATCTGCTTCGAACGCTGAGGAATGTCCTAGCATGCCTCCGGCCCCAGCCCTGGCTCCATGCCCAGACAGGCCGAGGAGGAAGAAGTGCCCAGCCCCCAGCACTGGCTCCATGCCCAGGCAAATGGAGCAACTAGACCCCTCCCTCCCGCACAGCATGTGAGCCTGAGGAAGGTCAATTACCAACAGCTGCAGACTGGAGTGACCTCGCTTCAGGAGAATTGATAGGCGGCGGCAACAGAAGGAAGGGAGGGCAGGCCTGGATAAGTGCTGAGTCATGGAGCCACACCCATGGCCTATATAAAGGATCTGCTTTCTGGCATTCTCTGAGTCAGGCAAAGTCTACCTTATCTTGCTGAAGTCACTTTCTGGTCTCCTGCCTGCCTTGAGAACTTTGCTAGGACTTTGGCAGAGCTGCAGAGGCACGCCTGATTCGGATTTCCCTGACCCGGCCGTCAGCGGAGGAGTGGGACACGACAGTGTGTCACAAGAAGCTATGGAGCAGCTCCTCCTGCTTTTATACCCTGTGGGGTGTGGCTCCGTGACTCAGCACTCTCTAGGCCTGCCCCACCCCTTCTTTTGTTGTTCCCGCCTCTCCTTTCTGCGATACCTGGGATTTAACCAGGACTGATTGTCAGCAGCTGGCTCTTGAGGCGTTGCCTGGGAGGGGGAAGATGCAGGAGCATGAAGACTCAACATCTCTTCCAACTGGACAGCAACTGCAACCTGGAGTGGAACCAGAGAGGAACCTCCTGCACAGGGAAGCCCTGTCGGCTCTTCCCCCTCACTCTCTGAGTCACTCTCTGCCAAGAGGCCAGGTCGGGAGCTGAAGACACAACACTAGCACAGGGATACGGTTGCCTTGGTAGTCATTCAGTTTTAAACTTCGCTGTATTAGTTGTTGCTTTTGCAGCTTTGGTACTGCCTTCTTCAACACCTGCCAAGACATGATAATTACAGAGGACCCCGTATCTATTTCCATTTTGCAGGGCAACCCCTCGATTAGTATGGAAATACTTAATTTCTTCTTGTATGGCACATTGGCTTGTTTGATTGGTGTCTGGGGTTCTTGATTTGTTCCTCACCAGCTTAGGCCTCCATGAGTCTCGTTTAAATGGCTTTGGTGCCTCTGGTGAGGTGGTTACTGGCATCTCTCGGTGGCTGCTGGGCAGGGGTCATTGACAGACTCTTGCTAGATGCCCCTTCCAGTCGCATCTTCTGCAGATGGCTTCTTGGTAGCGGCAGGAGGCTCACGGTGCTGTCCCTAACTGGCACAATATAGTTTCTTGCTCTCCTACTCCTTTATCCTTCGCATGTCAGTTTGGTAGATTTGGTCCTCGCCCTTCAGATTCTGTCTCTTGGTAGTCCCCCTTATGCACAGTGGCCATGGGTTTCACCGCTGCGGGGGCTGTGGCAAGTTTTGGAGCAATTCGGCCATTCTGTTGGAGGACTCTGAGGCCCCGGCCTCATATAAGGTGGTATGCAGAGTCAAGTTCGTTTTAGCCAGAAGCCTTCATTATAAACAGAGGTCTTGCACCACACAAATGAGCTGGTCTAGTAATATGTCATCCAGGTCTCTGAATTCACAGTGGGCAGTGGCTTTTCAAAGCACTGCCATGTATTGATTGATAGATTCACTGCTTTTCTGCATCTGATGCCAGAACTCGTAGTGATGAACCACCTTTGATGGAGCTGGAGCATAATGCGTTTTGAAGGACTTGCCATAATATGAATTTTACTGGCATTGGCTCTGACAAGGACTCCACTGTGTCGAAGAACAGTGCCCTTTTTTGATTGTCCAATGACCCCAGGAGATCATTGGCTTCCATGAAGCACTCGAACTGTAGGTGGCCCAATTCTCCTACTCCGGATTGAAGGATGTAGGCAGGTGGAATGCAGACATGTTTTGCCGCCTTTTTTTCTCGTTTGAATTTGAAGTGCAAAATGACCACCGTTCCACAACGGTCGCAGGGCTGTATGGTTCGTTGTCAGCTCTTTTTACTTCAGTTCTCCCCTCCAAATCCCACCTTCATCGCCATTGTTAAGTTGGGAGAATGAGGAGACTGGAGACAGGCTTCAGACAACAGCTGTTTATTCAGCAACTATGTACAATCCAGCAGCTAGCCTCTGACAGTCTGCCCTTTATAGGAAGCTGTCAGAGGGCTCAGCCAATCAGGTTTGGGAACCTTTCCCGCTCAAACAGTAGACCAAATAGGAAACTATGTAAACTGTTAATATCTAATGCTATTGTGAGAGACATTCTTGAATTTTGCTGTTATTAATACAAGAGGTGAATGCAACCCATAGTCTTACTCATTGATGATATGTGGAAAAACAGCATTTCATTAGGAATCCTCAGACATTATCCATGACATGAATAATTATTTTATTAATAATGCTTTTTGTTTTTTTTAAAAAGTAGTTTGATAGTAATGTTTGTTTATACACCTTATAGTACAATGAGTGACAAACAAATTAAATAAATATAGTACATTGTAGTTTCTTGTAGTTAGTTCTTTCAACAAATACTTAAAAACGTTCTTTCTCAGTTATTCATACTTTATGTATCAAAGCATATATTAAGAACTATGGCAGTAACACAAAAGTTTTCAAATTTAATGTTCAGATTCAATTTGCTGTCCTCTTTGTACCTACTTTAACAGTAGCAAAGATTTTGATTGCTAGTTTAAAAAAAGCTAAAAATAACACCTAACTGTACTAAGATGTCCATATTTTAAATTATTTGTATCTCTAGATATTTTATTTGTTTTAAAGATATTTATTTGTCCTGAATTGAGGTGAATATGGCATGGGCTTAATGTTATTCCACCTATGGGGAAAATTGCATTAAACTCAACAAAGGAATTGAACAATTCAGCATCAAATTCATTGGTCCCAAGAATCTTGGTTCATTGGCATGAATAATTGATTTTTACAGCTCCAATACAGTGCTGAATTAGATTGTATAGCAATACTTGCATAAGAATCCAATTTAGTAAATAAGAAAGGCCTCTATCTTTAAATAAAGAATCCTTTATATATAGCCCTTCATGACTTTAATTTTTAAAAGGACAAGGCAAGGAAAAGATGTTTGCCCAATCCCTTGAAGAATTGCTGTATGGGCCTGTACGAAGGGAAGGGAACGGAAGGGAAGGGAAGGGAAGGGAAGAGAAGGAAGGGAAAGGAAAGGAAAGGAAAGGAAAGGAAAGGAAAGAAGACAAATGTTCCTTTTACTCCACCAGACCTTCCATCAGAACTAGATGTGCTACACAACCACTCCTGCATCCCTAAATTAATGTAGTGCAGGGGTGTCAAACTCAAGTCCCAGGGGCTGAATGTGGCCCATGGGGTTGCTTAGATCTGCACATCCCAGTTTCTGCAATCATTCTTCATATATTTTAGTTGCAGTCCCCTGATAATCTTTGTTGCTCTTTGCACCTTTTCTAGGCTCTCAACATCTTGTTTGTGTCATGGTAACCAAAACTAGACATTTTCCAAGTGTGGTCTTACCAGTGCAGTATAAACACTACACATGACTTTCATACTACAAAGGACTGCTTTGGGTTTTTTGGCAGCCGCAGCACACTGCTGACTAATATTTAAGAGATTTCTAGGATTTCTAGATAGTTACTCATAGTTACTGCTGTTGAGCAAGGTTCTATCTATTTTACAACTGTGCATTTGGGGTTTGTTTGGGTTTTTTTTGCCTAAGAGTAAAACCTTACTTTTCTCACCATTGAATTATATTTCGTTGGATAAGACCTAGTGTACATTCTGGATCATAAGCTTATCATCTAAAGTGTTGGTTATTCCTCCCAGCTTGGTTTTGTCTGCAAATTTGATGATTTCCCCTTCTATCCAGGGGTGAAATCCAGCAGGTTCTGACAGGTTCTAGAGAACCGGTAGTGGAAATTTTGAGTAGTTTGGAGAACCAGAAAATACCACCTCTGACTGGCCCCTGAGTGGGATGGGAATCGAGATTTTGCAGTATCCTTCCCCTGCCACATCCACCAAGCCACGCCTACCAAGCCACGCCCACAGAACCGGTAGTAAAAACATTTGGATTTCACCATTGCTTCTATCCTCATGTAAATTATTTTTGAAGATGTTGAAGAATACTCGGCCTAATAACATAACTGCCGCTGCATGCTTCCCTCCATATAGATATAGTTCCCTTAAGAAATACATGTTCAGTGCAGGTGGTCAGCAGGTTATGAATACATTTGGAGATGATGCCCAAATATCCCACATTTTTTTATCTTACAAGAAGTAGGGTGTGATCTACTTTGTCAAATGCCTCACTGAAGTCCAAGTAAATAATGTTCACAGCATTTCAATCGTCACTTCGAACTCACTGGTCATAAGTCGAGGACTACCTGTATTACAAAATCCCCCTAACAGAACCATTAACAATAACATGGAGAAAATTATTCAGTCTACAAAGCTCAAGTCTAATAACTCCATCCAAGCAATAAGAAGGAACAGCTGTAAAAATAATCAAGAAAAACAAAACTGGACGCAAGCAGCTGTGTTAAAAAATATATTTCTGAACAGATGGGTTGGATTTGATTTGATTGAGAGGAAGCTATTCATTACCAAAAGGGGGAAAAAGAAGGGGGGGATTTACTTATTATCTTTAAAACCATGATGGAAGGAAGTTTGCATGGGATTCTGAAGCAATCTTAGATCTGTTTTTCTTTCCAGGTGACTTATGAACATGCTCTAGGTTAAAGGATACCTATACAAATGCTATCAATCAATTAAGTATTTTACCTGTGAATTCTCCAATATCTTGCAAATATATGCAGCCAACATCTGCCAAAGTGGTAAATATTTTCTGGCATCTTTTTAAAGCACCTTGCATATTTATTAAAATGAAGGAGAAAGAAAAGAAGATAGAATTCTTCATGGAACATCTGAAGTGATAGCCTGTTGTCTTTCTTCTCAAATATTGTTCCATCAGTTCATTTCTTGTTTAGCTCAGGTTTTATTTTTATGTTTTCTTTTTAAATGGATTTTCCTCCAGAGAAGTTTACAATGAAAGACAATAGTAATATTTAATTAATAAGAAAAAATTAAAATCAGGAATAAGGAATCAAAAATATTCCTGATAAAATTAAATGTTTGAGGACCTCATAAACTGGAGTTTTTCTGCTTCAAAGACTAAGATTTTATTTAAGCATGATTTTCGTGTTTGTTAGAGAGGAAGTGAACATGGACAGTGATGTATCATTAAGAGGATAAAACATTACCTTGGCTTCCTTCCTTTCTTTGAAAATGTTCAATGTTTTTTATTTGTTTATTATTAAACTTGTGCATTACTGCAGTCGCTCAACTGCTTACAATAGAACCGAAAGTCATACAACTCAATCAAAAGCAGAGATCAACGTGCAGAAAAATAATGGTGGCGTAATACATGAAATCAAAAGACTTCTCTGAAATGATTATTTTCAAAAATGTCCTGAAAGCTAGCAGGAAGGGAATAAGTATGATCTCTATAGGAAGGCCATTCCCAAAACTAATACCCCTACATAAAAGCAGTGCTTCTATCCTTGGTCCCATCAGAAACTTGTAACCCAGAAAGGCTATAACAAGTATTTCCTACATTATTTAGTGGTCAGAGTTAGGGGTCCTAAAGATGGGTAGATGCCAAATTACAAATTATTTTATAAGTGAGCTCCTTAAGTTATCCAGTCTCTAAGGCAGGCTCTGCAAAATTGATGTTATATGCTCCCATTCCTTAGAGCTAATAAGTATACAGATCACCACATTCTATAGCAATTCCAGTTTCCAAACAGCCCTTTTTGAAAAACATTGCCATAGTCTAGCCTGATGATGATGAAAGCATGAGTTACTATAGCTAGGACTTCATCTACCAGGTAAGGTCACAATTAATATATCAACTCGAGCTTGGCAAATGCCCCTCTAGCTTTAGTTCCTAGCAGTGAAACTAAAAGGAACCCAAATTGTGCACCTGCTCTTTCACAAATAGTTTCTGCCTATCAGAGATGACACCTCTGTAGACAGAGAACCTCGTCGTACACATAATAACTCTTTCTTATTTGGGTTCAACTTCAATCTGTTCATTCACATCTTATAGTCTTCAAGCATCAGGAAAATACATCAACAGCCTCTTCTCTATGTTCCAGAGTAGTAATATAAACTTGGATATCATCAGTGTATTGAAAAGTTTGCACACAAAACCATTGGATGGCCTGACCGAGCAGTATATATGATAACTGTTAACCAGCAAGGGAGAAGGGGCTTTGGCTCCCCACATAAACTGAAGCTATTGGAACAACCTTTCATTCCTTATCACCATTTGAGAACATGTGCTGAGGAAGGAACAGAATCACTCCTCTCCTTAACCCACAGACAATTCAGTATCATTCTTAATTATAAGTGAATCAGAGTATAATCTGCCCAAGATAATAGGATGATGGGACTTGTTTTTAGCTAACTAACCATCTGCTCAGAAGCAAGAATAATGTTTAAAGCAGTGGTTCTCAACCTTTATAGTGCTGCGATTCCTTTAATACAATTCCCCACGATGTGGCGACCCCAACCGTAAAATTATTTTTTTAGGCAGCGATCTCAGTGCGCCTCAGCAGTCGCAGAAGGGGGAAAAAAGCGGCAAACTGTTTTTTTGAATTTATCGCGCCTGAAGCCATATTGGCCAGCAATCTGAACTGCTTGCAATTGCCTTGAGGACGGAGGCATTAAAGCGGAGACTCCTCCCCTATTAAGTTTATTGCGCCTGAAGACAGATTAGGCTAGCGATTGGAAGTGATTGCAGTTGGGTTGAGAGGGAGACATCAGAGCAAAGATTTCTCTCTTTTTTAATTCATTGCGCCTGAAGCCAAATTCACGATTCTTCGATTCACAAGTATACTTCCCATATTTCCGATGGTCTTAGGTGACCCCTGGCAAATCGTCATTCGACCCCCAACGGGGTCGCGATCCATAGGTTGAGAACCACTGGTCTAAAGTATAGCCATCAATATGGTTTAGGCCCAGAATTACTTGGGAAAAACTCATGAACGCATGAGTGATGTTCTCCACCATAAGGTCCAATAGCTCAGGAATGGATCTTGCCAGCCAGAAAAACTATCAGTACAGAACCAGGGTCCCAAGCTCATCCATCTAGTCTTTTCTATCATTTTAAACAGTCATATCTCACTATCTCAAGAGCAGTATCTCTGACTATATAAAGCAGCCCATAGGATGGGAAGTTGAGAACCATTCCTTTCCTGGTCTTGGTGTTAAGCTGCTTAAACCTGGAAAGTCAGATAACTAATGAGGTGCTATAGTCATTCAAATAAACATTGCTTTTTTATTGTTAGGAGAAAAAGAGATCATTTTTGAACTCTGGTGTTAGACAAGATTCTCTTGTCCACCTATAACTCAACTGAAAAGGAAGCACATTGATAAGGAATTAATAATAATAATAATAACAACAGAGTTGGAAGGGACCTTGGAGCCCTTCTAGTCCAACCCCCTGCCCAGGCAGGAAACCCACCATCTCAGTCAGATGGTTATTCAACATCATCTTAAAAATTTCCAGTATTGGGGCATTTACAACTTCTGCAGGCAAGTTGAATGAATGGGAATATGAAATTAGGGGCTAAGTCCAGTTTAGCTTCTTTTAGAGTATAGATGTTGTACTGCTAAAACTTGTATATCTCTGAAAAGAAAGATTGTTTAAGAAATTTTTGTAGATCTGGTTTAAGTGATAGTAAGTTTAATTTGGGTTTATATGGAGATTAGAGGAGCTAAACCTCAAACCACTTGAAGGGTGTTAGAAAGTGGCCATAGATAAAATCTCTATCATGAAGACACTAGCTAGAATGGCGTTCTGAAATTCTGGATATCATAGTATAACCTGCACAGAGTTTGTACAAGATGAAGAAGTTTTAAGTTTTTTAAAAAATACTTTTATTGATAGAAAAGTACTTCAACAATTGAGGATAAAGGTTCGTTCTTTGATCTTGTTGGCTGGTTTCTGAATAGTTCATTACCAGTCTAGGTAACATCTTCAGCTGAGTTTAGGGCTTGTCAGTGTTCTGAACATTGACACTGACATCCCCTAAACTCTGTTGAAGATGTTACCTAGCCTGGTAACAAAACATCCAGAAACCAACCCACAAGCTCTGAGAATGAGCCTTCACCCTCATCCTACACCCAAGCTACAGATATTTGCCACTATTGCAAACTTTATTTTTATTTATTTAGTTATTTATTTGTCACAACAATATATATAAGTATCATACAAAAG
>NW_026681918.1:0-16167 GCF_028640845.1 Ahaetulla prasina | reverse complement strand
ATGCCAATAAAATATGTATTTAAATGTTTAAAGTGTATGTGTATGCATGCATGTGCAGTTTT
Source organism: Ahaetulla prasina (assembly GCF_028640845.1). NCBI lineage: Eukaryota > Metazoa > Chordata > Lepidosauria > Squamata > Colubridae > Ahaetulla > Ahaetulla prasina. The sequence goes on along the minus strand of NW_026681918.1, from coordinate 16,105 downwards.
TTAATGTTAAAGGATCCCCAGAGTATTTCATAGCAAAGTCAAAAAAAGTTTAAAAGAAATGTTTAAATGGCAAAATGATAACCAAAACCTCACAAAATCAGAGATAGCAAATTAAGATTACAGGTGGTCCTTAGGGTTTACAGCAGGATTTATAAAGTTTGAGTGAAATAATAGACAGCCATTCTGGAGCCAAAATAAACTTTCTGTTCATTTGGAGCAAAGGTTTCAGATGGCCCAGCTCCACAGTGTATTTTTACAGTAAGTTACATTCTTCTCAGTTTACATCTTACAGATTTAATTTGCAATCTGTACACTCTGTATACTTGAGTGAATAAATACGAGATACTGGTCCTGTTGTTCCATGCAAAATCTTTTGTTGTAATTAGCACTGCTAGTTTTTCTTCTTGCAAATACAATATTTATGGACTTCCAAATAATGCTGAACTACAATTCTCACTTCCTGTAGCTACCTTGCCAGCATCAAGGAATGGCCATCCCTTATATAACTTTAGTATAAACAAATAAGCAAACAAATCCATATACAAGTGATAAACATGAAATTTCAGTCTATAAATAAGATTGTAAGAAACCCAGAAAAGGATGAATGTATGAGCTGAATATATGGACATAATGGAAGTTGTGACAATTTATGACAGAAATATACACAGACAGTGAAAGGTATAAATAAATGATTTTGTATGATTTTAATTTTAATTACTTTTGCATGTTACTCCTTACTCTTTTTCTATATTTAGATATTTTTCTTTTGATTGAGTCATCTTAGTGAGGACATAGACAAATAATGCTGTTCAATCCAAAGGAAATAGTATAATGAGTGTGTATTTAAGTATACTAAGAACTTTGGACTATTCTGAAGAGTGCTATGGAAATTTCTTAATCTGATATCTATTTTGAATATAATCAAAATTCTTCCATTCATTTAAATATTTTCTTGAGTACTGTCTTTCAAGAAGGCTGAGATTTTAGCCATCTCAGCCAAATTGGAAACTTTCAATATCCATTCTTCTATTGTGGGTACTTCTTTTTTCTTCCAATATTGTCCAATCAACAGTCTTGCTGCTGTTATTAAGTTCAAAATCAATTTCGTCTCAATCACTGTACAGTCTGTTATTATTCCCAAAAGGAAAAATTGCGGCAGGAACTTTATCTTCTTCTTCAAAACATTTTGCATAATCCACCAAATTCTTATCCAGAAAGACTTAATACATGAAAATATGTAGCATCCTCAGAGTTACATCTCCAACATTTCGCTTGCATATCTGGATACATACATGATAATTTCTTAGGAGCTAAGTGCCATCTATAAAACATCTTATAAAAATTTTCCCTTAAATTCTGCGCTTGCGTAAATTTAACATTTCTAACCCAAATTTTTCCCATGTTTCCAACATTATTGGTTCCTGAATATTCTGTGCCCATTTTATCATACAATCCTTTATTAAATCTTTTTCAGAATCTATTTCTATCAACACATTATACAATCTCTTTATATGCCCCTGGGTTTGATTTCTAAATTGTTTAACCAAATTTTCTTCATTTTGAATAACACTAATTTTCTGATCTTCTTTCCATCTAACCTTTAACTGTCCATATTGAAACCAAGTATAATTCCTCCCTTCTTCTTTTAATGTCTCCAAAGATTTTAGTTGTAAATTTCCCCTCTCATTATATAAAAGATCTTTATAAGTAATCATTTCTTGTTCCTGTTCTATATTTATATTCTCTACTGCATGCCGAGGACTTGCCCATATAGGAATTTTATAATTTAACTTATAATAATATTTTTCCAGACACAGAGAAATTCTCAACACATGATTCTTAAAAGCTTTATCTACTTTCTTATCATACAATAAATATGCATGCCAACCATATAATAAATCATAACCTTCTATATTCAAAATCCTTTCCTCCGACAAATTAAACCAATCACTTATTACCGAAGAACAACCTTCATAATACAGTTTTAAATTAGGCATTTTAATCCTCCTCTTCCCGTGTATCTTGCATTATTTTCATTTTGACTCTCGCTTTTTCCCTTCCCATATAAATTTATTAATTCCAATCTGCCATTCTTCCAAATTTTGTCTTTCTTAATTATTGGTATCATCTGAAACAAGAACAAGAATTTAGGGAAAACATTCATTTTATAGCTGCTATTCTCCCAACAAAGATAATTGTAATTTTTTTCCAAGTATTCATTTCCTTCTGAATTTTTTTCCATAACACATCATAATTATTCTTATACAATTTTACATTTGATGAAGTAAGAAAGACTCCTAAATATTTAACCTTTTTTACAATTTCAAATCCTGTTATTTCCTCTAGTTTTTCTTTCTGGTTCTTAATCATATTTTTGGTTAACACTTTTGTTTTATTTTGATTCACTTTAAACCCTGAGACCCTTCCATATTGATTAATTACTTCCAACAAATATACACTCAAATTTATAGGCTGAGTCAACATAACAACCAAATCATCTGCAAATGCTCTGACTTTGTATTCATGTCTTCTAATTCTAATACCCTCTATCTCCCTTAACTCTCTTATCTTATCCAATAAAGGTTCCAAAGACAAAATAAACAATAAAGGTGATAAAGGACCCCTGCCTTGTTCCTTTCGCAATTTTAAAACGATCTGTCAAACTACCATTAATTATTATCTGAGCTGTTTGCTCTCCATAAATTGCCCTAAGTATTCTTATAAAACCATTTCCAAATTGCATTTTGTCTGTTAATTTAAATAAAAATTCCCAATGCAAACGATCAAAAGCTTTCTCTGCATCCAAAAATATAAACGCTGCCGGAATCTGATTTTTCTTTTCCAAATATTCCAATAAATTCACTATCTGCCTAACATTATTCCTCATTTGTCTCCCTTTTATAAAACCAGACTGGTCAGTGAATCCTTTGTTGTACAATTTCCATTAACCTATTTGCCATTATTTTCACAAAAATCTTATAATCATTATTCAAGAGTGAAATCGGTCTATAATTCCCAGGCTTAGTACAATCCTGATCCTCTTTTGGTATCAATGAAATAAAAGTAGTCCTCCATGATGGTGGCACTCCTCCTCCCATCAGTATCTGATTAAATAACTCCATAAGTGGACCAACTATCTCATCCTGTAACTTTTTATAATATATTGCTGTAAGTCCATCTGTGCCCGGGGATTTCCCTATTTTTAATTGCTTTATTACCAAAGTAATTTCCTCAGAAGTTATAGGCCGATTCAACTCTTCCCTTTGTTCATTAGTTAAACCTTTAACCTTATATTCTTTCAAATATTTATCAATATCCATATTCAATATTGTATCTCTGGCATATAAATTTGTATAATATTCCAAGAAAGCTTTTTTAATTTTATCCTGTTGAAATCTCACTTTACCCTTGTATTCAATTCTTTCAATAGTATGTGCTTTCTGTCTTTTCCTTAACATATAAGCCAACCACCTCCCTGATTTATTGGCATTAAAAAAAGTATTATGTTTAGCATATTGTATATTGGTTGCCACCTGATCTGCCATTAACATATTAAATTGACTCTGTAATATCTTTATCGCCTCATTAATTTTTAAATCATGTGTATTATATACCAGTAATTGTTGTTTCCTCTGAATTTCCTCTTCTAAATTCCTACGCTGTTTTTGTAATTTTCTCCTCTGTCTACTATTAATATATATCAAATTTCCTCTCATAAAGGCTTTGCTAGCGTCCCACACCATTTCTATCAAAGTTCCCATATTCAAATTATAATCAAAAAATTCTTTCATTTTAGCGAAGGTTGTAGAGAGTGTGGTTGCGTGGCAGCTTCCCCAGCACCTGGAGGAAGCTGTCTATCTAGACCCGTTCCAGTCCGGCTTCCGACCCGGTTACAGCACGGAGACGGCTTTGGTCGCATTGGTGGATGACCTCTGGAGGGACAGGGACAGGGGTTGTTCCTCTGCCTTGGTCCTATTAGATCTCTCAGCAGCTTTTGATACCATCGACCATGGTATCCTGCTGCACCGGTTGGAGGGATTGGGAGTGGGAGGCACCGTTTATCGGTGGTTCTCCTCCTATCTCTCCGACCGGTCGCAGACGGTGTTGACAGGGGGGCAGAGGTCGTCCTCGAGGGGCCTCACTTGTGGGTACCTCAGGGGTATTCTCTCACCTACCCTGTTCAACATCTATATGAAGCCGCTGGGTGAGGTCATCAGTGGTTTCGGGTGAGTTATCATCTGCACGCTGATGATACTCAGCTGTACTTTCCACCCTGGACCACCCCAACGAAGCGGTCAAGTGCTGTCCCGGTGCCTGGAAGCCGACGGGTCTGGATGGGGAGAAACAGACTCAAGCTCAATCCCTCCAAGGACGGAGTGGCTGTGGATGCACGGCATACAGTCAGCTGCTCCGCAGCTGACTGTTGGGGCGAATTAGTGGCCCCAAAGGAGGTGGTTCACAACTTGGGCGTCCTCCTGGATGGTCGGCTGTCCTTGATGAACATCTGGCGCCGTCCACCAGGAGGGCCTTTACCAAGTTCGCTTGGTTCGCCAGTTGCGTCCCTTCCTTGACCGGGATGCCTTATGCACAGTCACTCACGCTCTGGTTACGTCTCGGCTGGATTATTGCAATGCTCTCTACATGGGGCTGCCCTTGAGGTGCACCCGGAGGCTGCAGTTAGTCCAGAATGCAGCTGCGCGAGTGGTAATGGGAGCCGCTTGTGGTCCGTAGTCTGCACTGGCTTCCTGTAGTCTTTCGGGTGCGCTTCAAGATCCTGGTTACCACCTTTAAAGCGCTCCATGTCTTAGGACCCGGGTACTTACGAAACCGCCTGCTGTTACCTTATGCCTCCCATCGACCCGTACGCTCCCACAGAGAGGGCCTTCTCAGGGTGCCGTCCGCCAAACAATGTCGGCTGGCCGCCCCCAGGAGTAGGGCCTTCTCTGTGGGAGCACCGACGCTCTGGAACGAACTCCCCCCTGGCTTACGTCAAGTGCCTGATCTTCGGACCTTTCATCGTGAGCTAAAAACATATTTATTCATTCAAGCAGGACTGGCATAAATAGTGGATTTTAAATTGGGGTTTTAGTAATATTTTAAATTTTTAAATCTTTTTTAATTACCAGCCATTTAGTAATAGTTTATTTTAATCTCTTTTAATTGTATATACTCTGTATTTTATTTCTGTACAGAGTCCTTCTATAAAAATTAATAAAATAAAATAAAATAAAATAAAATTTGTTTTACATTGATTTACATTATCCTCATATCTAAACAAATTTTCATTTTTTCTCCATGATCATCTTCCACCTTCATATTGCAACTCCATCCATACCGGACTATGATCAGTTAAACACATTGGAAATATCTTTGTTTTCTTAACCCTAGAAAGCAGGTCATTGGTAATTAATATAAAATCAATACGTGAAAAAGATTGGTGCCTGTCCGAGAGATAAGTATAGTCTCTATCATCAAAAATTCTGCCTTCTCCATATATCTTTCAACTCAAAATCTTCCATCAAATCAAAAAAAGATTTAGGTAGTTTTGCATGCATAGGAATTTTCTTAGAAAGAGTTCTTTTATCTTTTCTAATATCCATTACACCATTCCAATCCCCTAATATAATAAATGTTTTATAGTCCCAAAGAGTCAATTTTTCATGTAACAGTTTATAAAATTTTTCTTGTTGTTGATTAGGTGCATATATGCCAATCACAAGTGTCTTTTTTCCTTCTAAAATCAATTCAATAGCAATATATCTTCCTTGAATGTCTGTTTCAATTAATTTAGCTGATATATTTCTCTTCAACTATATAACTATACCATTTTTCTTATTCGGAGCAGAAGAAACAAAATGGTTACCTAATTTCGAATTAATCAAATATTTCTGATCTGATAATTTTATATGTGTCTCTTGCAAACATATCACATCGTTTTAAATTGTTTCAAATAATGGAATATTTTCTTCTTTTCTGTGCTGAATTCAAACCATTAACATTCCATGTCAAAAATTTATTTGCCATCACTGGCCTCTTGAAGCTTCTGAGCAATTAGCTGAAGACTCTCACTCTTCGGCTTGGCTCCTCCCACAGCTTCAGTAGTAGAATCCCGTTCCTGTCTTTGAAGTCATTCCTCTATCTCCTTACACCTAATAGCTCCCCTTGTCACTCTTTGTTCTTGAGGTTGTTCTTGAGGTACTGACATCACAGGTGTAGTTTCAACTTCCCCACTCTGTTTCTCTTGAAGACTTTTATCCACTGTTTCTACATCCACTTTCAATACATTAAAAAGTTCTAAGTTGCTTCTCTCCTTGATTAGTTTCCACCCATTGCTTCTTGTCCTATCCTCAGGTGCTTTGGAGAATAGCTTTGCTCCCTTTTCTTTGTGGCAGCTCCTGAGATATTGGAACACTGGTATCATGTCACCCTAGTCCTTATTTTCATTAAACTAGACACACCCAATTACAGCAACCATTCTTTATATGCTTTAGCTTCCAGTCCCTTAATAATATTTGTTGCTCTTCTTGCACTCTTTCTAAAATCTCAACATCGTTTTACATCATGGTGACCAAAACTGAATGCAATATTCCAAGTGTGGCCTCATCAAGGCATTATAAAGTGTATGAATATGTCATGTGATCTTGACTCTAACCCTCTGTTTATGAAGCCTAGAACTCTGTTGGCTTTTTTGGCAGCTGCAGCACACTGCTGGCTTGTCTGCTAGAACTCCAAGATCCCTCTCACAGTTACTACTATTGAGCAAGGTAGCACATATACTGTACCTGTGCATTTTGTTTTTCTTGCCTAAATGTAGAACCTTACTTTTTTCACTGTTAAATTTCATTTTGTTAGATAGTGCCCAATGTTCAAATCTGCCAAGATCCTTCTGTATCTTAAGCCTATCTTCAGGTTAAATGAGAAGTGTTTAAGAAGTATGTCTGGAATAAAAGTGGATGAATACTGTAAGAGGGGAGCCAGGTTTGCTTGAATATGCCAGTGGTCATTGTAGTCCACAAACCTATTCAATTTTCACAAAAAGAGCAGGAAGGGTTAGCCACGACACGTTTTCTGACTAAATGACTGATTAAATGTGTGAATTGTATAAGCTCGTGATAAAATTATAAAATCTTCTGTCCAGAAAACCAACGGTCACCAGACTCCTAAGTTTTTGTGAATCAATATATAGAAGTGAACAGTCAGTATAGTATCAGCACAGATGGGGAAAGGTTGGTGGCCGAGGCATTATCGGTCCAAGGCAAATTTCCTAACCTGAATATTTGCCCCAAAGAGTGTGATGGCTCAGCAGTTAAAGATGCTGAATTTCTCAGCTGGAAAGCTCACAGCCTGAGTTTGAGACCCAACTGCCACATGACAGAGTAAGTTCCCATTACTTGCTTCAGTTTCTGTCCACCTAGCAATTCAAAAGCATGAAAATGTGAGTAGATAAATAGGTACCACTTCAGATGATTCTGTGCACCTTTGGCAAATAGCCATGCTGGCCACATGACCATGGAAATGTCTTCAGACAATGCTGGCTCCCTTGACTAAGAAACGGACATAAGCACAGCACTTTAGAGTTGGAAATGACCGGACGGGGAAACCCTTTATTTTTATGCTTGTCCCAGGGGGAACTGATAGGATCATCAAAAAGACTGAAAAACAAATGTGATGTATGGAGCCAAGACTGCTTTGCAAGGACAGAAAGTTACTGAGAAATCTACTGAATAGACCTAGGAGAGACAGTTTAGTGTAGTGGTTAGAAACTGTGAGATTGTGAGTTGTAGTCCTGCCTTAAGCACAAAGCAGCTGGATGACCTGGCCAGTCACTGTCTATCAGCCTAAGGAAGGAGGCAATGGCAAGCCACTTCTGAAATCTTGCCAAGAAAACTTCAGGGACTTGTCTAAGTAATTGCCAAGGGTCAACATTGACTCAAAGGCACCAAAGGCATCAAAAATAGTGACTAGACTTAGTGTTGACCTTTGTCTTATTCATGCCTATAATCTTCCTTCCTTCCTTCCTTCCTTCCTTCCTTCCTTCCTTCCTTCCTTCCTTCCTTCCTTCCTTCCTTCCTTCCTTCCTTCCTGTGTTTTGTGTAATGCTGCTTATCTTGAAAGAGAATTGTATTTCTTGGTGTGTACGTAGCATTCTTTATTGACTTTGAACTGGGTAATTTTGGTCTCAGCTCTGCAAGACTTTGCTCAGCTAACTCCATCACTAGCAACAGTTCCCTTTTGAAAAAAACAAAACACGCTCACTGCTGAACTATCTAGTAATAAGACATAAAAGCACTGATGAGTCTTTTGGCAGGAAACACAAGCAGGGAAAATGGAACATAGCTTTCCCTTCTGAATGTAACCCACCTCTCTTTTGTACCATTGAGATCCTTCCAGTCATTTCCTTGCCATTGTGAACTATTATTCTTCGCTATGCAAACCTCTTAAAAATAGACTTCTAAATCGTTGAAGAGGAATATATACTTAGGGTTAGCACTCTGGTTCCCCTTTTAGGTAGCGGGGGCGGGGGAAGGTGGCAATTATTGTTGCTTTACTAAAAATGTGTCATATTTTGTGAAATAAAAGACTATCCATTTGAGCTTTTGCTGAATGGTTTGCCATTAGCATCCCCTGAAAATAGAATTATTGATTCATCAAGTAGCTAATCTTCTCTGCACTGAAGAAAGTACATTTTTGCCCTGCCCCGGTTACCATCATGAATGGCAGCACATTGCAAACAAGTGTGATTGTGTACTTGAAAATCTTTTATCACTGAAGAAGATAATCAGCCTTATCTTCTTCTTGTAAGCTTCAGAGAGGGATTTAAATTATGGAGAGGATGAGATCTTCCAGTCCTTTGTTGTACTCTGACGTGGAACTAACATGTTTGGATGAAAAATATGTCTAGATCAGGTTCTAAACTAGTTGTTTCCTAGTGGGTCTCAGTCCCAAGTTATACCCTTTATTTCCCTCTTCCCTACTCCTATGACAGTGGAAATTGGAGACTGGGTTGTCTGACAGCGCACAGATCCAGATTTAAAAGAGATCTTTGATCCAGCATAGAGACAGTGTGTTCATACACCACTCATTCCACGTTGGATAGAACTTGTGAGAACTTGGATATTTGAAAAAGATTCCTCCTCTTATCCTTGAATTAACCCTTCTAAATTGATGTGAGGGTGGAGGATTCTTATTAAATTTTTGTTGCATAGAAAGTTTCCGAGCAAGCTATACAGAAACAACCTAATCTACTCCAAAGGCCATATGAAGAGCTTTGTAAATGACCCAATCAGTCTATGTCATTTTGGGGACAGTACAGTCTGAATTAATTCCTGGATCAGAAACTCCACACTCCCATTATTTATAAAACAAAATCCTATTACCCTAAATCAGAGCTCCTTAAACTTGGCAGCTTTAAGACTTGAGGACTTCAACTCCCAGAATTTTCAGAAGTCCACAAGTCTTAAAGCTGCCAAGTTTGAAGACCTCTGATCTCGATCAACATCTAGATTTAGAATGCTAATATTTAGAACAACCTGAAATTTGCAGGAATGTTTGTCTCATATAAGAAGAGGAGGTGTGCTATTTTCATAGACATATATTTATTCCAGAGTGACTAAATTAATTAGAAATTACTACTGGGAGTTGAGGAGCGGAAACGTACAAAAAGATTAACTCACTTGCCTTTTTAATAAAATGAAAATAGAAGTTTACACATATCACAAACATCACCACACACCTAACATGCCTGAGATAATTTAAAAATAATCGGATGCAGCAAATATTTTTTCTCATAAGATCTCCATCCCTCTCAAGAAGCTGATGAAGGATTTGCAAGAATATGATTTGGAGACAGAGCTGTTAATCAATGGATCACCTTCCTTTCTCTTGTCTTGTTTTTATATAAATAAGGTTTCATTATTTTTGATGGACAAGCACTTTTAACCTGGAAAAGAGAAACTAGGCCCACTTGGGTGAATAAAAATATATATATTACATGTTAATCAAATTTACTTTGGATTCTGGCTTTGTTCACATCTGAAGCACAGCTCTAATTTCTACTTATGAAACAAAGGCTCAGTTAGAATAGTTAGAAAAACAACTCTGGACGGTTCAGCAGGGGTGAAATCCAGCAGGTTCTGACAGGTTCTGGAGAAGAAGGTAGCAGAAGTTTTGAGCAGTTTGGAGAACTGGCAAATACCACCTCTTGCTGGCCGTAGAGTGGGGTTGGAATGTAGATTTTGCAATATCCTTCCCCCAAGAGTAGGGAGGGATTGGGGATTTTGCAGTATCCTTCGCCTGGAGTGGGGTGGAAATGGAGATTTTGCAGTATCCTTCCCCTGCCATGCCCACTAAGCCACACCATGCCCACCAAGCCACGCCCACAGAACTGGTAGTAAAAAAATTTGGATTTCAACACTGGGGTTCAGCCTTCTTAAGATTGAATTATCAGCTTAAAGATGTTTTAAAGGTCTTATCTATGAACAGCTCTGTTCAAATCATCCAGGACAATCTGAATGTTGCAGCAGTTATTTCTTGCTACTGTTGTCTCTTTTCTTCCCTCTTTCCACCTTCCTGAGATATAGAATTAGGGATAAGTTGAAAAACACAAGGGTAGTTTATGTCTCTGCATACTAAAAAGCAGAGACATCACCCTGCCAACAAAAGTGCATATAGTCAAGGCTATGGTTTTCCCAGTTGCAATGTATGGCTGTGAAAGTTGGACCATAAGGAAGGTTGGGCGCCAAAGAATTGAGGTCTTTGAACTCTGGTGCTGGAGAAGACTCCTGTGAGTCCCTTGGACTGCAAGGCGATCAAACCAGTCAGTCCTAGAAGAAATCAACCCTGACTGCTCTTTAGAAGGCCAGATCCTGAAAATGAAACTCAAATACTTTGGCCACCTAATGAGAAGGAAGGACTCAGTAGAGAATAGTCTGATGCTGGGAAAGGTTTAGGGCAAAAGAAGAACGAGGTGACTGGATGGAGTCACTGAAGCAGTTGGCATGAGCTTAAATGGTCTCTGGGGGATGGTAGAGGACAGGAAGGCCTGAAGGAACATTGTCCATGTGGTCGTGATGGGTCGGACACAACTTGGCAACTAACAACAAAGTTTATGTCTATCAGTATCTTGGTAGTTCATCTAAAGAGGCCTAGGTCTTCTCAAACCTGTTTTCCAGCCCATAATCCATGAGATATAAAGTGGGACCAAAACTTCTCTTTATTTATTATTTATTTTATTTATTTTATTTATTTATTTTATTAAATTTTTATACCGCCCTTCTCCCGAAGGACTCAGGGCGGTGTACAGCCAAAGTAAAAACAAAGATATATACAGTTTAAAACAACAATTAAAAAGAGCAAATTTTAAAGGCCGATTATTAAAATTTAAATTAAAAAGTTAAAAAATATTAAAACCCCAATTAAAATACATCACTAATTATGCCAGTCCCGCTTTAATGAATAAATATGTTTTGAGCTCACGACGGAAGGTCGAAGATCGGGCACTTAGCGCGAACCGGGGAAGTTCATTCCAGGCGTCACTGCCCCCACAGAAGGCCCTACTCCTGGGGCCGCCAGCCGACACTGTTTGGCGGGCGGCACCCTGAGGAGACCCTCTCTGTCTTGACGTGTCTGGGTCGGTGGGAGGCAAAAGGTAACAGCAAGCGGTCTCGTAAGTACCGGGTCCTAAGCCATGGGCGCTTTAAAGATAGTTACCAAAATCTTGAAGCGCACCGAAGACCACAGGAAGCCAGTGCAAGCTACAGACAGCGATGTCACGTGGGAGCCTGGCGGCTCCCGTTACTACTCAGCGCCGCATTCTGGACTAACTGCAGCCTCCGGGTGCACCTCAAGGCAGCCCCATGTAGAAACATTGCAATAATCCAGCCTAGGCGTAACCAGGCGTGGTGACCGTGCATAAGGCATCCCGATCAAGGAAGGGGCGCAACTGGCGAACCAAGCGAACCTGGTAAAGGCCCTCCTGGCGGCCGCCAGGTGTTCATCAAAAGACAGCCGTCCGTCCAGGAGGACACCCAAGTTGCGAACCGCCTCCTTTGGGGCCACTAACTCGCCCCCAACAGTCAGCTGCGGATGCAGCTGACTGTACGAGATACCGGCATCCACAGCCACTCCGTCTTGGAGGATTGAGCTTGAGTCTGTTTCTCCCCATCAGACCCGTACAGCTTCCAGGCACGGGACAGCACTTGACCGCTTCGTTGGGGTGGTCCGGGGTGGAAAATACAGCTGAGTATCATCAGCGTACAGATGATAACTCACCCGAAACCACTGATGACCTCACCCAGCGGCTTCATATAGATGTTGAACAGGGTGGGCGAGAGAATCGACCCTGAGGCACCCACAAGTGAGGCGCCTCGGGGCGACCTCTGCCCCCTGTCAACACCGTCTGCGACGGTCAGAGATAGGAGGAGACCCACCGATAAACGGTGCCCCCCACTCCCAATCCCTCCAACCGGCGCAGCAGGATACCATGGTCGATGGTATCGAAAGCCGCTGAGAGATCTAATAGGACCAAGGCAGAGGAGCAACCCCTGTCCCTGGCCCTCCAGAGGTCATCCACCAACGCGACCAAAGTCTTTAAAATATTATTTAATTCATTCACCATAGAATAAGTATCTATTCTTCTTATCTATTCTTCTTATATAGATTGGTGACCTGAGAGTCTTCCTCAGACTTTTGAACCAAATGGATAGACAGGTTCTGTTCTTATTGTGGATCCTTGTGTTCTCTGAGATTGGTGCACATGTTTCATTCCCAAAATAGATAACATCACCAGTGTTAGAAAACAATAGAGTTTGGTCTTATTTTTATGACTTGGCTCAGGGGTGAAATGCTACTGGTTCGGACCAGTTTGGCCAAACTGGTAGCAACGGTGGCAGATGGTTCGGAGAACCGGTAGAGATGGCAGTGCGAGGCTCCACCCACGCACCCGGTCATCATTACTTCCTGGTTTTAACCAGGAAGTAATCTGTTTTTTACCCTCTGAGCATGCACAGAAGGGTTTGCGCATGCGCAGAGGGTCCGTGCGTGCACTTCCGAACCGGTAAGGAAGGTAAGTAGATTTTGCCCCTGGCTTGGCCTGTCAGTGATTGTGAGAGTGTTCTTTTTGATGTGGAGAATTTTGGGATGGGTTTGAATAGGGCATTGTTTATCTTGGGCACCAGAAATTATGGTGGGCTCTTCTTTGTTTTAATCCTTGTAAGCTGCACAGAATCACTTGTATGAGATTTTTCTATCATTCAATCAAGCAATCAAATAATTTATTATACTGATAAAAAGAATAGTTGCTATCAAAGCAATCAATTAAGGCAGATGTCCCACTTTCACTAAAGAGGGAAGCTTCTTTCCTTCTATCTCAAAACCCCCCCCCCAAGAAACAGTCAAAAGTTTTGCTTTTGTAAATTGCCTATACATAGATTTTTTTATTTTATTTTGTCACAACAGTATATGCAAACATTGACATAAAACAACAACACATCATATAAACATATATATAAGCAAAAGTATGCAACAACTATATTAATTTGATATAATGAAAGGGAACAATAGGACAGTGTAATGTATTTAAACTTTAGGAGGGAAGTTTGGGCGGGAACTAGCATGTTGCTGATTGGTTGAAGCCTCAGCCAAAATAGTATTTAAAGAGGGGGTTTTGCCTGTTGTCTTTTGCTGGGATCACTATAAACTAAAGAGCTGTTGTCACTCACTGGTCTCCTGCCTCTTTATTGCCCAAACTTAACAGACAGGAATGGTAGGCACTTTTGTGCTCTTATGCACGCCCCTTATAGTCCTCTTAGGAATGGGGTGAGGTCAATAGTAGACAGTTTTTGGTTGAAGTTTTTGGGATTTTGAGAAGAGACCACAGAGTCAGGTAGTGAGTTCCAAGCGTTAACAACTCTGTTACAGAAGTCATATTTTCTGCAATCAAGATTGAAGCGGTTGACATTAAGTTTGAATCTATTGTTTGCTCTTGTATTATTGCGATTGAAGCTGAAGTAGTCTTTTACAGGAAGGACATTGCAATAGATGATTCTGTGTGTTAAACACAGGTCTTGTTAGAGTCAGCGGAGTTCTAAGTTTTCTAATCCCAGGATTTCAAGTCTGGGATATAAGGTGATATAAGGTATTTTGTTGTTTTCAGAGGAGTGGAGAACTCTTCTTGTAAAATATTTCTGGACACGTTCAATTGTATTAATGTCAAAGATGTGGTATGGGTTCCAGACAGGTGAGCTGTATTCAAGAATAGGTCTAGCAAATGTTTTGTATGCTCTGGTTAGTACTGTAGAGTTTTTGGAGAAGAAGCTGCGTAAAATTAGGTTTACAACTCTTAGAGCCTTTTTTGCTACGTAGTTGCAGTGAGCTTTGGCACATTTTATATCACATTTCATTTGATATGAAAAGTCCAAGGTCTTTAACAGGGTGGGGGTCATCTGTACGGTAATGTCCATAAAGCTTGTACTTATTGTTAGGGTTCTTTTTCCCAATATATAAGACTGAGCATTTGCTGGTTGAGATTTGGAATTGCCAAGTTTTAGACCAATCGGATACAAAGTCAAGGTCTTTTTGAAGGGTAGAAGTAGAAGGTAGATATAGCATTTGAAAGAAGAATAACTGGAATTCTTATGCTATCAATTTCACCTTCTGCAAAACTCTTCACTGAGCATTTTAGCTCAAGTTGGGTAATGAAACTGTGTTTTGCTCATGGAATTAGCCCATTGTCCCTCTCAAGCTTTCATATTAACGAAAGTGTTGGGTTATAAGCCAATTGCTGCTGATCTTGGCCTCAAATTGTTGTTAGTTAAGGCCAGTTATGTTTCTGCATGTAATAAGACCAGCATCCCCCTGTTATTTGATTAGGGAGAAGAAAATAGACTTGGCTAAGGAAGGATGGTTGCCCTATTTGGGATCTATCCTCCAAGATGTAGCATTTTTGAGCATCTGTGATTCCAGAAGAAAACCGGCAATAATCATTCATGAGATCTTGGCTGTAGGAAACTAAATGTAAGTGTTTTTACCTAAAACTATGCTCCAGGGATAGGCAAATGATGCGCTAGTGTGCTGCCCGTATAGCTACATGACTTGTTGGATCTCACATCAGAGTTGTTGCTAGATTTCCTTAGTTTCATGATCCTGTAGACTTCAGCCTCCATGCTTTGGTCTGGGAATCTGGAATGGCTCAGGATAAATAACTTCCATGGCAATCAAAGCCTTTCCCCAACTGATACTGAGACTGAGTCCTACTCATATAGGGAAGACACGCTTGCTCTAGTTTTCATCTCAGAGCAGATGCGATGTGATATGGAAATGGAGAACATCAACATTAATCCTTTTCAGGGCAGATCATCACCTGATCAGCCTATGACTTGTGGCCATTATTGTTAATAGCAAAGTTTCCATCAATAAGGTAGACATTTCTATCATATCCCTGTGGACTTCTGAATTTCAGTGGCAATGAAAGTGTTGGATGAAATTGTCCTTCTTCTGGGTAATTACCCAGAAGGCAGCCCTTAGAAGATAATATTTGTAGACCAGAATTAAACTGTGGGGTCCTTGCTGCTTGTTGGTTTTCTTGCAGAAGTTTCATTACTATAAATGCAGTGATGATGTTACCTAGTTTAGTAATAAAATATCTGCAAGAAAGCCACCAAGCTCAGAGAGCACCAGGGACCCACAAAGACAGCCCTGCATTGCCTAAATTGCAGTGATAAAACTGACAGATAACAAAAGACTGAGTCACTGCCTTCATTCCCTTTCAGTTCAGAAATGGGTGTAACTCACAGCCTCATTGGATTGTTCCAGTAGGAGCTGTAAATCTAGGAAAACAGCCAGATTACACTCTACAACTTTCTGGGGAATCCAAACTCATCAAGAGCAATAAGTGGAAATTCCCTGAAACCAGAAGGCTTCTGTACCAACAGTAATTCCATCTTACTTACCTTTTGTCTCAATCAATTGAACACAGCCTCCAAGTATCACACCCAAATTTCTACTACATCTTTGGTTTGGCTTGAGGTTAAAATGTAAAGTTTGGATATCATCAAAATATTGACATCTGATCCCAGATGAGAGGATGATCTCTCCCTGCAGTTTCATG
>NW_026681917.1:0-16186 GCF_028640845.1 Ahaetulla prasina | reverse complement strand
AAAAGCAAAGAAATATTGGACAAAAATACATACAGTACATGGTTGGAGAAAATATTAAAAGAACACATAGACTATAAGCCAGAAATATTTTTGCTAGGCATAATACCTGAAAAGTATGATAAAGGGAACCTATATTTAATATTACATGTTTTGTAATACATGACAGCAGCAAGTATTGTGTATGCACAATATTGGAAAAATGAGGAAATGCCCACAGAAGATGATGTAATTAAGAATTTTTTAGATTGTGCAGAAATGGATATATTGACATTAAAAAGAAAAGAAAAAGAAGAAACAGAATACTTTCAACATGAGGTTTATTTTATAGATTTTTGTATAAAAATAAACTGATTCAGACAATTCAGGGGCCGGATAGCTCAGGCTGGTAAGGCCTGTTATTAAGAACACAAAGCCTGCAATTACAACTGTTGGCCCAGTTTAGGAATCAAACCGTGCACTTCTACAGTGAATAAACAGGATGGTCTTGAAGGATGGAGAGAAAAACCATCAAATAAATGAAACTTAGAGCAGGCCAATAAAGGAGACTGCAAAAATGCCTCAGTTAGCTCCCACCTCAATTCTTGAGAAGATAAAAGACGGTGGAAAGGAAGGGCATTTAGACTGTCGTGATCATGTAACTATAGCTGTTCTAATAAAAGTAGTTTTAGGTCTACATGGTGTCTGATCCTTACTCTGATCTACCCGATAGGGCTGACATAAAACAAACAAACATGAAACTGTGAAAAGCCCAGTTCTGTCTCTTACCACAAAGTCAGATATGGTCAAGTAAGGAGAAGCATATGTCTTAGCTGGTTCCTAAAAGCTACTTATTTGAAATGATATTTATTTGCCACAATTCTTTTCTTAATGTTGACTGTTGTGTATTCATTCTACAGGTGATGCAGCACAACACTAAAAGACTAGTTTCTCTTCAATCATTATTTATTAAAATATAGATAACAGTATATAGATATAATATAATTAACATATGGCTAAAGTTAGCCATAGATTTCTCCCTTTTCTGTACTGTGAAGGAGAGTAAGTGCCAGAGAGTAAGTAGTCGAAGACTACTTCAGCTTCAACCACAACAATACACGAGCACACAATAGATTTAAACTTAAAGTGAACCGCTCTAATCTTGATTGTAGAAAATATGACTTCAGTAACCGAGTTGTTAATGCCTGGAATGCACTACCTGACTCTGTGGTCTCTTCCCAAAATCCACAAAACTTTAACCAAAGACTACCACAAAACTGGGAAAAACTATTGACTCGAGTATAAGCCGAGGTGGGAAATGAGGCAGCTACTGGTCAATGTAAAAATAAAGATAGAGCCAAGTAAAATAACATGAATATTTATTTGAACGAAAAACAATAAAAGTGCAAAAGGGGGAAGGAGGATTCCCAGCTTTAGAAAATTTAGAACTACTACTTTGGTATGACCTGAGCATAGCTCATAAAATTATCTGCTACAATGTACTTCCTATCAATGACTACTTCAGCTTCAACCACAACAATACACGAGAACACAATAGATTCAAACTTAAAAGTGAACCTCTCCAATCTAGATTGCAGAAAATGTGACTTCAGTAACAGAGTTGTTAATGCCTGGAATGTGCTACCTGACTCTGGTCTCTTCCCAAAATCCCCAAAGCCTTAACCAAAGACTATCTAGTATTGACCTCACCCCATTCCTAAGAGGTCTGTAAGGGGCGTGCATAAGAGCACCAACGTGCCTACCGTCCCTGTCCTAATGTTCCCTTTAGTTGTATTCCTTTTATGTATTCAATTCATGCTTATATTTATATAATTATTTAATATGTATTTGACAAAATAAAATGAATGAATGAATGAATGAATAGAATAGAATAGAATAGAATTTTTATTGGCTAAGTGTGATTGGACACACAAGGAATGAATGAATGAATGAGTGAGTGAGTGAGTTACTTCAACAACATTGTCTCACAGAAATTGACAATACAACTGCAAGCATGAAAATGAGTCCTCCTTTAGCTTCCAAGGGACCAGGGTGCCTCTGAAGGTCAGTGCTCTAAGCACTAAGAACCCAGCACAAATCTAAGCCTGTATGCACACCAATAGTGAAAATACCCTGCACAGTGTCTCTTGGCAGAGAAGGTTAATTTTCATAGACGTTGGGGTGGCTCTTTTTTTTTTTTTTTTTGGCAGGGCAATAAGGATCTCTAATATCATTAAACCCAAGTGTGAGGAAAAAGACAGCAGCTAAAATGTTAAGGCCAGTTGTGTGACCTTCTCCAATACAGTTGGCCTGGCTGTTTGCCAAAACTTAAAACACCCTCCCATCCCCCCCTCCCTGCTAAAGCTTCTTTCTTAAAACAATTGTGGTCTTTGCCTTTCATGTCGCTCAACCTTTCACCTGCCAGGTTCCTAGCCCTTCACCCTTGACCCACTGCTGTGTTTGCTTAGCATTGTGCCAATCGACTTTAGAAGTCTGTGTGTGTGTGTGTGTGTGTGTGAGAGAGAGAGAGAGAGAGGAGGGAGGAGGGAGTGCAAAGGGGAAGGAGGATTCCCAGCTCTAAACAAAGGAAATCCCGGAATGCCAGCGAAGGCGGTGCTCGCGTTCCTCCTCCCTTGCTCAAAAGCCCCAATAACCTTCACCAGCAAGGCAGACCCCCACGGGAAGGAAGGGACAGGCTGACTCACCGAGCATCTGGCTGAAGAGCAGCTGCTCCAGGTCGCCCAACGGTGAAGCACGGAGGAGAAGAAAGAATGAAAGAAGGGAGGAACGGCCCTCCTTCTCTCTCTCTCTCTTCCAGCGCCATGAGAAGAGACTAGAGCACACAGGACTAGAGCACACAGGCGCGCACACACACGCCCAGCTTCTGAAGCACGGAGGAGAAGAAAGAATGAAAGAAGGGAGGCCCTCCTTTCTCTCTCTCTCTCTCTCTTCCAACGGAAAAGCTCTTTCGCTTGCGGGGAGAGGAGGAGGGAGGAGGTTGGCTTGCTTATTCAACCTTCGGCTAGCCATCCAGCCCTTCCCAGGAGAAGGCGAGGAGTTTTGGGCGGCGACCTTTTTGCTAGAAAGCGGACCAGCTGCCCCAACACCACCAGTTGGGGCGGGAGCCGGGTGAGCTGCAGTAACTCCCGCCAGGCTATGCATTGGCGCGGGGGAGCCCTGGCGGTGCAGTCCTTCTCGGCTGAGGAGGAGGGTTTCCCCGACAGAACTTCGCCGTCGAGAGCCACCCAAGGCCAGAAGAGGTCATTCCATCGAGTAATGGGCGGCTCCTTCCTCTCCGCCTTACCCATGCTATGCGAGCCCGGCTGGGCTGCACCTCGCCGCCGCTCCTTCCTCAGCCTCCCGGGCTCACGCTCTAGCAGCCGCCAAGCTCAGGCGGACTCGCTCATCAGCACTCGCGCGGCGCGATTCGGGCAGGAGGAGTCGGTCTCGCTCCGTGGCGTGGCGGCGGCGGCGGCGGCAGCGGGCGCCACGCCTGGAGCGAGCCCGACTCCTCCTGCCCGAATCGCGCGTGCAGTGCTGATGGGGAGCTGCCTTACCCATGCTGTGCGAGCCGGCTGGGCTGCAACCCCGCCGCCGCCGCTCCTTCCTCAGCCTCCCGGGCTCGCGCTCTGCAGCCGCCAAGCTCAGGCGGACAGCGGCTCCCATCAGCACTCGCACGCGCGTCGGGCAGGAGGTCGGGCTCGCTCCGTGGCCGTGGCGGCGGCGGCGGCGGCCAGCGGCGGCGGCGGCGGCGGCGGAGGCGCCACCGCCACAAGCGAGCCCGACTCCTCCTGCCGAATCGCGCCGTGCAGTGCTGATGGGGAGCTGCCGAGTCCGGCCTGAGCTTGACGGCTGCTGGGCGCGAGCGGGAGGCTGAGGAAGGAGCGGCGGCGGGGTTGCAGCCCAGCGGGCTCGCACAGCATGGGTGGCGGAGAGGAAGAGCCTTCGCTCCATTACTCCGATGGAATGACCTTTCTTCTGGCCTTTGGGGTGGCTCTCGCGGCGGCGAGCTCGCGCGATCGGAAACCTCCCTCCCTCAGCCGAGAAGGCTGGCGGCTCTGCCCAGCCTCTCACTGCACCACCAGGGCTGCGCCAATGCACAGTCCGCCAAAGTTGCGCGTCCGCCCACCAGACACGGGAATGGGGGCCGGCCTGGGGAGCGACAAATCCAGAGACCTCGTGGCCCGCTCCCGTCCTCCCATGGAGTCCGTTCAGTACCCCCTCCTGCGGGGTTCGAAGGCGTGAACTCAGTATAATATAAGCCGAGGGGACGTTTTTCAGCACAAAAAACGTGCTGAAAAACTCGGCTTATACTCGAGTATATACGGTATATATATTGTTGTGTTTGACAAAATAAATAAATTAAATAAATAAATAAATAAATACATCTCGGCGCTTCTGAAAGATTTCTGAAAAAATCAAAAAATGCCAGATTAATTTTAGGGTAGGATTGATTGATGAGAGAGAAATCAATTTGAATATATTGGATTATTTAAAATGAAACTTTCTTCTTTTTTCTCTCTTCTTTTTCTCTTTTTCTATATTTATTTTTCTTAAACTTTTACCTCGTTTCTTATAGTTCCTTATCCCCTTCCATAAAAAAAAAAACCAAAATTATCCCTGTTGAAGAGCAATGTGGTTCTAATAACAGACTTCACCTATCCATTGCCTCAATCCATTTCTGTGTCTGCACAATACCCCAAAATGTAAGCCAGTCAACGTTCAATCTAATCAAGGTTAGTATGCTGGGAAAGGCAGTGGATGAGTTGGGAAATTATAGACAAGGATGTTCCTGAAAGCTGCCTCACTCCAAATCTCATTGCACAGAACAACAGAGCTATTCTTGAGAAGGATACTGAAGCTTGTCCAGGGCAGACTGATCAATGATCCCCACAGTGTTGTAGACCAGGGTGCTGCTCAGCAACACGGCCAAAGCGAAGATCCAGGTATCATTTTCATCACTACCTAAAGGAGGACAAAATAAGTTATCATCTGTTTCTGACTTCTGCTGAGGATATCTATGTGTATCAGAAGGTAACTTCTTACAAGAATAAAATACCATTCATTCACCAGCCAAGAATACTTTAACTACAGTCGCAGGGTGCTGGGAGTTGTAGTTTAGGAAAATTTGAGGCCGTGTATTGTGGGAGTTTCAAATCACAGTTGGGGAGGGGTGCATACAAGCAAGTCTGGTTTCTCACATTTATTTGCCTTGTCAAAAGACTCTGGGACTCTACAACTATGAAAATTTTTTATTTTTATTTATTTATTTATTAGATTTTTATACCGCCCTTCTCCCGAAGGACTCAGGGCAGTTTACAGCCAAGATAAAAAACAATAACAATGTACAATTAAAACAAAAATTAAAATTAAAAAACTTATTATATAATTGGCCGAGGTTTAAAACATTTAAAACCTAAAAACCCTTAAAATTCATCTAAAAAATTTAAAATTTAAAATTTAAGCCAGCCCCGCGCGAGTAAATAAATACGTCTTCAGCTCACGGCGAAAGGTCTGAAGGTCAGGCAATTGGCGCAAGCCAGGGGGAAGTTCGTTCCAGAGCATAGGAGCTCCAACAGAGAAGTCCCTGCCCCTGGGGGCCACCAGCCGACATTGCTTGGCGAACGGCACCCTGAGAAGGCCCTCTCTGTGTGGTGTTTCTAGCCTAATCTTTATTGCCCTGCTTACAGAAACTGCCTCTCTGGCTAATCCTTATTACATTGTAAGAGCTAAGGCGAAGCGCTCATCAACGTGAGTGACGTTGAGTTGGCCACGCCCACACGGTCACATGACCACCAAGCCATGCCTACCCAGATGATCATTATGGCAGAGAACCAGTTGTTAAATTATTTGAATCCCACCACTGACTACCTGTAAACAGATATCCCATCGGTGTGGTATTTTATACAAAGAAATACAGAAATACAAACTCACCTTTTCCACATCACCTAACCCCTCAGTATCCAGCAGGACAAGGGTTTGGTTAGGCCTGTCTGGATGGGGAATGCACCACATCCAAATTCCTTTTGTTTTAGCTTCCACTGTGGAGCCCAAAGGGAAACCTACAAATGGAAAAAAATGCAGTGGTGGGATTCTGCCAGTTCTAGGCGGTTCGGCCGAACCGTTTGTTAAATTGGTGGATCGCCCCGCCCCTTGCCCCGCCCCTCCCCACCACTACTTACTGGCCTCCGAGCACACCAGGGGTGGTTTGGACCAGATCCGGGAATGTGGTCGTGATCATGGCGGGTGGTTCGGAGAACCAGTAGCGATGGCGACACGAGGCTCCGCCCACCCGCCCGGTTGTGTTTTTTAAGTAATGTGTTTTTATTGTTTTACTACTGGTTCTCTGAACTGGAAGTTAAAAATGCTTTTAACCCTGTTTTAAGGGGTCTCCAAGCTTAGCAATTTTTATTTATTTATTTGATTTTTATACCGCCCTTCTCCCGAAGGACTCAGGGCAGTTTACAGCCAGAATAAAACAACATAGACAAAAATTAAAACATTTTTAAAAATCTGATTCTAATTTGGCCAAAATGAGTTAAAACTATAATAAAACCCTAATAAAACCCCCACATTAAAATTATGTTAGGCCAGGCCCGCACGGCGAAATAAAAAGGGTTTTATTTTAAGATTTTAATTTTAATTTTAAAACTTGTGGACTTCAACTCCCAGAGTTCCGCAGCCAGCAAAGCTTTTCACCTTGTGGATCATCTCAGTCCTTCTCACCTGAATTTTTGCCAGCCAGCTTGTTCATCAGGTAGGACTTCCCCGTGCGATACAGTCCCACGATGGATACCACCACCACCGGATTCTGGATTTCCGAGAGCATCTGGAGGGCCTCTGGAGAAGCATGGAGCCGATTTCTCCTGTTCTCAATCAGGCACATGGGAGCCTCCATCAGCGCTGTGGAAAAAGATGTCGCTGCAGACAGGATGTGGCAGCTACAGGAACTTTCTTCCCAAAGGAGAACTATAAAAGACCCTTCCTTCCCCCAAGTTCACGACCTCACGGTGACATCGCCCATCCCAGGTCAGTGAACACATGGGCTTTGTCATCCCCCAACAGATCCCTTCCCGCCCAGATTTCCAGAAGCCACTCAGCTGAAAGGCAGTGGGTCTTCAGGGCCAAGCCAGACCCTGGTAGCAGATCCGGTCCAAAGGGAGTGATGGATCCCCAAGTCCCTGAGCTGAGACCTAGATCACCATCCCCGCAACTTCCCTGGAGCCCCGCACTGCCTCTGATTCCTGCCCACTCGAGTCTGATATGGCCCCCAACGGACTCTCTGGCCAGCCTTTCACTCCCTCCCATCCCAGTTTCCAGAGGGCATTTGTACCAGGGGTGGTATTCATCTAACCTTCGCTACCGGTTTGCAAATGTGAGCGCACAGGCCACCTCCTTGCGTGCACAGGGCCTTCTGTGCATATACAGAGCGTCAAAAATGTGGACGTTATTACATTCGAGCGGGTGGGCAGAGCCACTCACAGCTGCCACTACCGGTTCTCCCGAACCAGATAGAACCGGCTAAACACCACCATTGGTCTGTACTTCCCAGATCCCCTGTAACTGCTTGGCCAGAGCCAGCAAAGGGGACCCATCCAGCCACTTCCGAAGATCCCATGTCCAGAAAGCTCCTGCTGCTGAGGCGAAGAACCAAAGCCCAGAGGGGAAGTTGGGGGAAGCAGTTGCGCCCCTTGGTTGATACCCCCCCTTTTACCGTCTTTCCAAAGAAATCAATGGATCGCTCGTCGACTCTCTTTGCAGCCCTCTGTGATTTTTTTCTTCCCACGCTCGTGTCAGGGCTTTTATAAACTGGCAGTAGCCGAAATTGAAAGTGAGGCTGGTTAGTCAGATTCCAGGAAAGCAACCAATTTCTTGGCAGGCAGCTCAAGGCATAAAACAAAGAGCAAACTCCACGGCCTCAATGTCAATCATATATTTATTCGTTATAAATATAATATCCCCCACCCAGCCTCCAAGAAATGAACCTCTACATGTTGGTGACCCCTTAATCTGGAGGCGTCCCAGCTCTGCTAAAAGCAACAACTTGATTCAGAGCTATTGGCAAAAAAATATAAATCTCTTGTGGGGAGCTGCAGCTTGATTATTACCGGAGAATGTTGTTTCTTATCTATATTCTAAATGATTCTTGGCAAGCAAATATGGAACTCATAGTAATAGGCGCCTGGGGTGCAAACCTGGGGTAAAAATGTACTTAATTGTCCTAAAACTGGCTAATGTGTGCATGTTGTGCACGCCCACAGGCAGCGAGTGTGCGCCCACATCACACACACCTGCACTGTCATCTGCACATGTGCAGAGGGTCAAAACGGTCGCACGCCCCGATCCCTCGTCCGTTTCCCGTTCCCCGGATGGTCAAGACCCCCAGAGCCTGAGCCTGCGGCTGATGTTATGCAACGCACGGTCCGTAGTTAATAAGGCCCCCCTAATATATGACCTTATCCAGGGGGGCGCTGCGGACCTTATAGGCGTTACAGAAACCTGGCTGGGCACGGAAGGGGGTGTGCCCCTTGTGGAGATGTGCCCGCCGGGCTTCCGTGCATTCCATCAGCCGAGGGCTCAGGGTAGGGGTGGCGGGGTGGCGGTTGTGATTAGAGAGAGTCTAGAGCCGAGGGAGACCACTGTACCTCAGATTGCTGGGTGCGAATCCCTCTTTGTGAGATGGGGTCATAGGTGCCAGATGGGTTTGCTGATCACGTACCTGGCTCCTTGCTGCGTGACAGCTGCCCTGCCCGAGCTCCTGGAGGTGCTGGCGGGTGGCAGTTGACCCCAGACTTTTAGTCATGGGGACTTTAACTGCCATCGTCCGGCTCGTCATCGACGGCAGCTCGGGAGTTCATGGCTTCCATGACGGCCTTGGACCTGACCCAAGTAGTTGATGGCCCTACTCACATTGGGGTGGCACTCTGGACCTGATTTTGTCTCTGGTCAGTGGTGAGAGATCTGGACTTAAAGGAAATAGTCACTGAACCTTTGTCATGGTCAGATCACTCTCTCCTTCGCCTGGACTTTCTGACCGCCATTCACACGCAGGGAGGCGGCCGATGCGTTGGTTCCGTCCCAGGCGCCTGATGGACCGGAGGGTTCGGACGGAGCTTGGGCCATTTCCTGAGGTCTGGCTCACGGCTCGGCTGAGGAACTTGTTGCGGCCTGGGAGCGGGCCGGCGGGCTGGGCCGTGTCGTGCCTTTGCGACCTCTGACCGGGCGCGGGTCCCAACCGGCTCCTTGGTTCTCCGAGGCTGAGAGGATGAAACGCGGAGAAGCGCCTGAGAGTTCCTGGAGGTCAGCCGTTCAGAGGCTGATCGGACACTAGTGAAGTCTATACTAGGACTTACCTAGTGGCATTGAGGAAGCGGTAGCTCGCCTCCTCCTCATTGCATCGCAGATAACCGCCCAGCCGCCCTGTTTGGGTGACCCGCTCCTCCTCACCAGGGGAGGCGGGATGACCCGTGCAGGGACGTGCTGAGAGTTTAACGGTTATCTATACGATAAAATCGTTCAACCGGATGGTTTGGACCAAGATTGCGGATCACGGTGAGACAGCTGAGGGTGGTCTTGGTGACATTTTATGGGATGAGTTTGACCCTGTCGCTCCGAGGACATGGACAGGTTGTTGGGGAGGCTGAATGCCACCACGTGTTTACTGGACCCGTGCCTCCTGGCTGGTGCTGGCCACTCAGGAGGTGACACGAGGCTGGCTCAAGCGTTTGGTGGAGGTGTCTTTCCGGCCGCCTTGAAAGAGGCGGTGGTGCCCCTCCTCAAAAACCTTCCTGGACCCGGCTGTTTTAGGTAATTATCGTCCGGTCTCCAACCTTGGGCGAAGGTTGTAGAAATATGGTGGCATATCAGTTTCCCTTGCACCTGGATGAAACTGTCTATCTAGACCCGTTCAGTCCGGTTTCCGGCGGTTACAACGGAGGCAGCGCGTTGGTGGATGATCTCTGGAGGGCCAGGGATGAGGTTGTTCCTCTGCCCTGGTCCTATTAGACCTCTCAGCGGCTTTTGATACCATCGACCATGGTATCCTGCTGCCGGTTGGAGGGATTGGGAGTGGGAGGCACCGTTTATCGGTGGTTCTCCTCCTATCTCTCCGACCGTCGCGTCGGTGTTGACAGGGGCAGAGGTCGGCCCGGGCGCCTCACTTGTGGGGTGCCGCGGGGTCGATCTCTCGCCCTTCTGTTCAACATCTACATGAAGCCGCTGGGTGAGATCATCAGTGGTTCGTGTGAGTACCAGCTGTGCGGATGACACCCAGCTGTGCACACCGGACCACCCCAAGAAGCTATCAGTGCTGTCCCGGTGTCTGGAGGCGTGCGGGTCTGGATGGGGAGAAACAGGCTCAAGCTCAATCCCTCCAAGACAGAGTGGCTGTGGATGCGGCATCCCGGTACAGTCAGCTAAATCCGCGGCTGACCGCCGGTGGCGAGTCATTGGCCCCGATGGAGGTGCGCAACAGGCGTCCTCCTGGATGAGCGGCTGTCTCTAGAAGATCATTTGTGGCCGTCTCAGGAAGCGTACCAGGTTCGCCTGGTGCGCCAGTTGCGCCTTTCTGGACCGGGAGGCCCTATGCACGGTCACTCACGCTCGTGACGTCTCGCCTGGATTACTGCAATGCTCTCTACATGGGGCTCCCCTTGAAGGGCATCCGGAGGCTGCAGTTAGTCAGAATGCGGCTCTTGCGGGTGATAGATGGAGCCCTCGTGGCTCCCGTGTAACACCATCCTGCGCACTGCACTGGCTACCTGTGGCCTTCGGGTCGCTTCAAGGTTTTGGTGACCACCTTTAAAGCGCTCCATGGCATAGGGCCGGGTTATTTACGGGACCGCCTACTGCGACCAGATACCTCTCACCGACCGTGCGCTCTCACAGAGAGGACTCCTCAGGGTGCCGTCAGCTAGGCAGTGTCGTCTGGCGGCGCCCAGAAGGGCCTTCTCTGTGGGGCTCCCACCCTCTGGAGCGAACTCCCCAGGACTCCGTCAACTTCCGGATCGGACCTTCATGAGCTCAAAACTCATTTATTCATCTGTGCAGGACTGGCTTAGATTTTAAATTTAGAGGGTTTAAATCGATTTTAATATTTATATTTCTATTTTATTGGTTATTAATAATTGGCATTAGAATAAGTTTTTAATATTTTATTTAATTTGTATATTGATGTTTTTATATATGCCTGTAAACCGCCCTGAGTCCTTTGGGAGATAGGCGGTATAATAAATAATAAATAAATAAATAAATAATAAAAACCAGGACATGATGATGTTCCATTTGGAGTGGAGCCTCCAGGCAGTGCTACTGGCTCTCCAAACTACAGCGCAATTACCAGCTCTTTTATGAGCCAGATAGAGCTGGCTGCATTTACCCCTAAAACCAAACAACTGAGCACGCTTGAACACCATCAGCATTGACAAATTATCAGTCAATTGCAAATGGCAGTTTTACTCAGACCAGCTGGGACAATACTTTCCACAAACATCTATATCTGCCTATCTCTGATCCTTGAGGAATTGATAGGTGGCAAAAGTGCCAAATCCTTTCAAGGATAAATCTGAAAAATGTTGGAACTGTCATCAGTCACCTGGATTGTTAAGTTCGGGAAGTAACGAGGCTGGAGACCAGGGTAGTGACAACAGCTCTTTAATATATGGTGAACCCAGCAACTAAGCTGGGGAAAAACCTCTCCTTATATACAGTTCTGCGTCGCTGGACCTCTGGGACCTCAGCTAAGTCTTGCGCCTCCCCGGGTCATTGGTCAGCTGTGGGTTCAAATAAGGAGTGGTCATGATCTGTTTCATTTGGTTGGTTTGTTCAGTTATTCGTTTCCTTATCTGATCTATGTGGCGCCTCCATACTCGGTTGTCTTGTAACTCTACCAAGTATGATTTTGGGACCGGTTGCTTTATGATTTGCCCTGCGCCAACTTGGGCCGTCCCCATAGTTGCGGGCCCACACCGATGGCCTATGCCCATTTCCTTGTTTTTCTATTTCCTTGTAACCCTCTGGTGTGTAATGGGGGTTCAAGCGGTCAAGTGGGCACCGGAGTTTCGTCCCATCAATATTCGGCTGGGCTTCTGCCGGTAGCAGTGCTTGGGGTTCTATGCTGGGCGGCCAGAAAGAAATCTATCTTTGTTTGCCAGTCACCTGGCTTGAGCCTGGACAATGCCTCCTTAGCGCTCCGGACGGAGCGCTCTGCAAGGCCATTCGACGCAGGGTGGAAAGGCGCAGAGAGGGCATGTCGGATGCCTCCTCTGCCAAGTATTCTTCAAACTGGGCTGCCGTGGTGCGGGCCCATTGTCGGACACCAGAGTGTCAGGCAACCCGTGGAGTTGCGAATAGGTGGCGCAGGGCTGCGATTACTGCCTCGGCCGTGGTGGATTTCATGATTATGATCTCCAACCATTTAGAAATGCGTCGACAACCACTAGGAAGGTTTGGCCGTGGAAAGGGCCAGCAAAATCAATGTGGATTCTTGACCAGGGCCCTTGGGGTTTTCCATTCCTGACTGGGGCCGTTGGGGGTAGAGGTCTGGACTCTTGGCAAGCTGGCATTTCCCTACCCTCTCAGCAATCTCTGGTCCATGAGTGGCCACCACATAGCTTCTTGCTAGCCCCTTCATCCTTACGATCCCTGGGTGACCCTCGTGGAGGAGGTCAGTACCTTTCCTTAATTTATCGGGATTACCACACGATCACCCCATAACAGGCACCCCTTGAGCCGAGAGCTCATCACGTTTTTAACAAATTCCTTAAAGCGTTACGCCCGGCGCGGCCACCCTCTTGCCAACCGGTACAGTCCTTAACATAATGTCGGTATGATGCCGAGCCACTTCCTTAGATGTGACTGGGCCAGAGTCAAGAGTCAATAAGCAGGATGGGCGTCCCGGAGTGGGGTCTTGATGGCCCCTGGTAGTGGGCATCTGTAGCGCGTCCGCATGCCCACTTCTTTTCCTGGTCGATGCTGCAGCTTGTCGAATAGCGGCTAAGAAAATAGTCCATCGGGTCAAAGCGTGGCGAAAGTGCCACAGGCGTTGGTGATGTCGCCAGTATTCCTAACAGCGGTCTGTGGTCAGTCACAATTTCAAAATCCCGCCCAAAAACATATTCGTGGAATTTTTTCACCCTGACACAATGCTAGTGCTTCTTTATCTAATTGGCTATAGTTCCTCTCTGGGAGGACATTGTTCTAGAATAGAAGCTATAGGGGCTTCTGTGCCGTTTGGAAGTCTGTGGCTGAGTACAGCCCCACCCCGTAAGGGGAGGCATCACAAACTAGCACTAGGGGCAATGAGTTATGATATTGGATGAGCAGGCTGTCACTCGAGAGCAGGTTTTTTACTGCTTCGAAAGCCCTATTTTCCGACTTTCCCCAAGACCAAACAGTATTTTTTCCTAGAAGCTTATGCAGCGGTTCAGCAGCGGTCGCTTTGTTTTTAAAAAACCGCGTAAAATTCACTAGCCCAGGAATGCCTGTAGCTCTGCTTTGTTTTGGGCGCTGGAGCCTTCTGATTGCCTTGACCTTGCTCTCAGTGGGTGAATTCCTTTCTTGTCTATCGGTAGCCCAAAATTCGACGGATTCGACCCCTATCTGGCATTTGTTCACTTTAACCTTCAGTCCGGCTGACGGAAAATGCCCAGAACCTTTTCTTAACCGCTCCCCAATTCCTCTATGTTTCTGCTGATATCAGACATCATCAGTAGGAACTACCCTGGGAGCCCTTGCAGAAGTCGTTCCATTAAGTTTGGAACAGCCCTGGTGCCACACTCACCCCAAATTGTGCAATCGGGTGCACTTGAAGGCCCCCTGTGAGTTACAATCGTTTGGGCTTGACTGTGTTGGCGTCTCACGCAGTTGTTGGTAGGCTTGAGCCAAGTCTAACTTTGCAAAGACTTGCCCTTGCCCCAAAGAGTGCAGCAAGTGTTGCACCACGGGAACGGGTAAGCGCTTTTCTGTAAGGCTTTGTTTAAGCGTCGCCTTGTAGTCAGCGCAAATTCTAATTGACCCATCTGGTTTTATTGGGGTGACGATTGGCGTCTCACTTTGCGTGATCGACTGGCACCAAAATCCCTGATTTATGAGCTTATCTAGCTCCTTGTCAATTTTGGTTTAGGGCAAAGGACTCTCCTTGCCTTTAAGCCTAATGGGGGCTACCTGGGGTCTAAGTTGAAGGAAATAGGGGTCCCCTTGTACTTGCCCAGGCAGTCCTTGAAGACATCTTGAACTCGTTATGAGAATGTCTTTCAGGTTACAGTCACTTCTGTAGATGCCAGTCACTCCCATGCCCAGTGCATCAAACCAGTCTAGTCCCAACAGACTGGGCAGGGGTCCCTTCGGCGATCGTGATGGGCAGGGTCTTCTTGTGTGGTCCGTGACTCGACTCGGACGGAGGTGGTCCCTCGAACAGGGATGCGATTCCCTTGATAGTCGTGGACTCGTGGCGTTGTGCTTGCAGGTGGCGCTTCAGCTGGGCAGTGACTTCGCCAAAGTGTCCCAGGACATGATGGTGATCGCTGATCCGGTGTCTCTTCGAGTCGGCACCGGACTCCTCTATTTTGGTTTGGTGAAGATCTTCTTCTCCACTCGGGTTGTGACCTATGACCACCGTTGTTTGGTTTGAATCCAGCGCCTTTTTGTTTGAGCCAATCGCGGGTCGCCTTGCCGATCCGGCGCTCTGATTGGCGATTTGAATTTTCGGCGGGAAGGTTGGGGAGCTCGACAGACTTGAGCTAGGTGCCCTTTCTTCCTTTACGCCGACATGTTGCGTCTTTAAACTTGCAGCGTTAGGCGCTGGTGTTGACCTCCGCAGCTTCGCATTCGTCTCGGTCCTCTTTGTCGCGTTTCTCGGTTCGGCAGACCCTTCCTCATCTTCACCGTCGGATTCGGTCTGAACCTCCTCCTGGTGCACTGGGTTGACTTTGTGCTCGCCTTTGGTGGGAGAGGCTTTTGCAGTGTCTCCGCTTGGGTGGACATTTCATGTGCTCTGGCCGTCCAGGCGTTGGCCAGCGTTAGGTTGCTCTTTGCTGCAGCCGCCGCGCAAGCGGATGTCTCTGACCCCTCGGATGAGTTGCTCGAGCAGCACCTCGTCTGAGTCTCGGTATCCGCAGTCCTTGGGCAGCTTTCCTTAGAGGCGGCCATGTAGTCACCGATGGATTCGCCTCCATCTGTCTTCGCTCTCCGAATTCAAACCGCCGCGCGTATTTGGGCGGCGTTGGTGCAGTGGTTTTTAGTAAGTCTGCAGAGTTGTACGATACGATTGTATGGCGTTGGCTCTGCCAGGCTTCGCGATATCAATGACCTCCGGACCACAGTGGCTTAAGAAATAAGCCCTTTTGCGGTTATCTGGAACTCCTTGCAGTTCGTTGGCTTCTAGAAAGCTTTCGAAGCGGGTCATATCGTTCCCATTTCTCTTTGCTTGGTCAAGCGGTGCGGCGGAGTGTAACTGGCCATCTCCGCTTTTCTGCCCTGTGTTTGCTGGGTTCGGTCTTTCGTGCTTCAGCTCGGTTCTGGTTCTCCTTAGCCTCGAGATCCCACCTTCGTCGCCAGTGTTAAGTTCTGGAAGTATGAGGCTGGAGACCAGGTAGTGACAACAGCTCTTTAATATATGGTGAACCCAGCAACTAAGCTGGGGAAAAACCTCTCCTTATATACAGTTCTACTGGCGGCTTCGTCCAATCAGCAACGTGCTGATTTCCCGCCCAAATATTTAAAGGTACATACATGAATACATAACATGGATCATACTACCACATGTGGTGGACATGCGTGGAAGCTAAAAGATACTGGGCTAGAATAAACACATGGTTGGAAAAAATGATTAAAAATGATTAAAACCATATAGATTTTAAGCAGTTTTTCTACTTATCATACCTTTGAAATATATAGTAAGAAGTGAGATATTTGATGGTGAACATTATAACAGCAGCTAGGATTGTGTTTTGCTAAAACTGGAAAACAAGAAAATACCTTTTGCAAAATAGTTTTATTAGGAAAATAATGGAATGTGCAGAAATGTGAAATTGACATTTGAAATAAGAGAACAGAAGAAAAGCAATATTATAAGATATGGGATATATTTTATCAATGGCTAGAAGGAATTGTATTAGTAAAGATTAAAGAAAGAATATTATTAATTGAAACATTAAATTGAATGGTTTAGAATGATAGAATGAATGATAATTATACCAGATAAAATATATAG
>NW_026681916.1:0-16196 GCF_028640845.1 Ahaetulla prasina | reverse complement strand
ATAATAAAAAAATAAGAGAAGATATCTTAATGGCTTTTCAAGGTTTGGCAAAAGACTGAGGTGGTGGAGGAGGAGGTGCAAGAAATTGTCAGTCAAATCAACAAATAGAAAATAGAATGGGGAATGCAAATCAAATTGGATAAAATGAAGATGGTGGTGATGCAGAATGATGGAAGGAGCTCTGAGAATTAGAGGTTTGAATGAAGAAGGGAAGATTTAAAAAAATTTTTATCAGAAGCTCTGGCTGAATTTATTGAAATTGATCCACAAGAGGTTGCTTATCAAATTGACAAAATTTATAGAGTTAATTCTGGATTGCTAGGCAAAAAGAAACTTCCTAGAGACATCGTGGTTTATTTTTGAAAAGAACAGTGAGAATCAAATTTTGCAAGTTGCATTTCAGAAAACTTGAAAATAGGGGAACAGGAGTTGAAGGTTTTGAAAGAGATCCTCCCAAGATGTTAAGGGATAGAAAGACTTTACATTTTTACACAAGAACTTAAGAAATACCAGATTCAATTTAGATGGAGGTTCCAGTTGGTTTGACAGTGTATTATCAGGAAGAAGATATCGTATTGACACAGTGCTTAAGGCCAAAGATTTTCTTTCTAGTGCTGAAATTTGAAATAGAAATAATAGAAAAAGAATCAAAGTTGCCTGTATCTCAATCAAGTAGGCTTCTGGAAAATCTTCCCTGAATTTTCCCCTGTCTTCAGGAACTAGTATCTCCTTGTACTGTACCTTGCTGCATAGCAACAGTCTGATTACTTTATACTATTTGCAGATTTATGATTACAGATAATCCTTGACTTACAACAGTTCATTTAGTGACTGTTCAAAGTTACAACACTGAAAAAAGTGACTTATGACCATTTTTCACATTTATGACCGTTGCAGCATTGCCATGGTCATGTAATAAAAGACACCTGGCAACTGACTCATATTGACTATTTACTGATTATATATTTATTTATTATTTACTGCTGTGTCGTGTGTTCTCCTTTTGCAACTTTCTGACAAGCAAAGTCAATGGGGAGGCCAGATTCATTTGACAATGTTTCAAACTGCAGTGATTCACTTAGCAAATGTGGCAAGAAAGGTTGTAAAAGTAAATTCACTTAACAAATGTTTCACTTACCAACAGAAATGTTGGGCTCATTTATGGTCATTAAGTCAAGGACTACCTGTATACTTGATGGAGCCAATGAAGAGACAATTACAGAATCCATTGAAGGACAATTTCCGGGCCTTTCAGGGCAACATCGAATGAGCAGCATAAATATAAATCTATGAAACAGAATTCACTGCTAAGAAGGATTGTTTCAAGTAGATTAACATTTTGGGCTTGCTTTTTCAAGGAGCAAAGAGACTCTGCGTGTACATATGAATCTAAATCTGATCTGCCTTGTACTTTACTCATGCCTTGAAGCACTTCCAGCTGGTGCCTGACATTTGGAGATGTTCAGAATGATACAGACTTTTGAAGCCTCTTTTGGTTGTACCAGATGTGAAGCCATTTAGGAATGTTGGGAGTGAGAGAATTAACAAAAGCTGTCACCCTCACCATTAGATATTCTTCTTTAACCCTTAGGCTTAAATTAATTCAGCAGAACATGCCAATCCTCTTCATCATCATTAAGAAAAAGAGATGCTGTCAAAAATCACTACACTGGCAGCATCTTTATTTAGTTCGGGCTTAGGAGTCTGTGGTTGTTGTTGTTGGTTTTTTAAAGGACTTATACATGATTAGCGACCTTCCTGCTTTTTGGAAGTGACTCTCAATACATGAGATATATGCGAGTGCCCTTAGCAGTAGAAATATTTCACAACAATATTGTAAGATATTGTGCAGTACTACACACTGTTGTTGAAATTGTGCCATAGCCAAGAAAGAAACAGCTAACATTACACCTAACTCAAGAGGCACATGGAGAGGAAAAAAACTATGCCAGGAATATAGTGTGTTCTTTTTTTAGTTCTATCTTCTATATCCATTCCAGAGTCCTTCATGGATGTAATTTTTCTTTTTATTGGTTTTTGTTTTTGTTTTGTCAACTGAATTGCACTTTCTGCTTGGCCCATCTCTGGTACAAGCCACTCACCAGTTCCTGAGTGCAGAATGAGTGAAATTGTTCTCTTATTCCTAGCTCATTGTAATATATAAATTTCTCTTCCTTTCCCTCTCTGTCTCTGACCCCCCCCAATACAGATAGAAACGTTTATTAATCTTTCTGTGGGCTCAGACAAAAAGGACATTTCTATACATTGACTTTGCACTGGTACACAAGCAACTCCAGACATGTCTGATTCACAAAATAGTAGTTGGTTATGAAAACTGTTAAAGAGTTTTTTAATGCTTTCGGTTAAATATGATTTATTTCATACTCCGAAGTTATCTTGCTTTTCTTTAATTTCTTATTTAAAAAGAAATGACGATCTTATTGTAGTGCAAGTGTTCTATCAAACAAGCAAGACAATGCTGCTGGATTAAGAAAGGAAACATATAGGAAATTTTTAAAGTTAGACAGCTAACATACTCATTATATTAAATCATGTAAAATCAGAGACAGCAAATGGTCTTACACCATGGTCTTTTGCTTGGTGTATTAGCAATAAAGAGACCTTTAAAAATATTATTTATATTCCATGTTTGCCTTTCCAAGCATTGCAGTTAGAGAGTATATGTTATTTTGCACTCTGAAAATGATATAATTTCATTAAGTGTACAGTTTATTAATATGCACAGGAAAGTTCACCCAGTGAAATGCTTTGCATTGCTTAGTCCTCCCAAAGAAGTTCATGAGAGCTGATAAATACAGAGATTTATTAAGGAGTATGTTTTAAATGAAAAATATACCATGCTTTGCTGAGCATATGGTTTCACCTGAACAATTCTATTGCATTTCTTTGAAAGCTATAGATGCTGCATGAAAAATGACATTGACTATGCTGCATAATCTAGCAAACTGAATGCAATTTCTTATTTTCTGACCAATTCCTAGGAGACCAGGCTCTGATAATAAAATAATAAGATAAGATAAAATGTACTCTTCCATAAAAATATTGGAGAAACCAAGAAAACCTAGTAAAATCTAGTAAGATAAGTAATACATAAATTGTGTGCCATATGCCATGTGTGTTATATTAATTTCTTTTCAAGGATAATCAGAGGCACAAGAATTTTCCCAACAACAAAGTCAATAGATTACTTTTACAACTGATTGGAAGGCCAGTTAATGGCGTAGAATAACTACAGAAATATTTAAAGCAT
Source organism: Ahaetulla prasina (assembly GCF_028640845.1). Lineage (NCBI taxonomy): Eukaryota > Metazoa > Chordata > Lepidosauria > Squamata > Colubridae > Ahaetulla > Ahaetulla prasina. The sequence continues at coordinate 12,925 of NW_026681916.1, read as the reverse complement.
GCACAATTGAAACACGGTGAATCTGAAGCTGGCTATAGCTTCAAATTCAGTGCATTTCAAGTATGCGTTTAAATATTTATAGTAACAAATGATTTCAACATGCTTAGAATCTGCAAGAAAACAACCACCACCAAAAATCTTTAATTATTTCAGTGCATTTATGTATCCATATATAAACCAATACATACTGTATAGGCAGGAAAATATCCCAGTGTTATGGCTATTAATATTATACAGTGCTTTGTAAGTATACTTTACTTACAAATTGTACAATACAATTGTATTGTATGTATCTCTATCTGCATGTTTCTCTTTCTCTTTCTGTGTCTATATGTATTTATATGTATGTATGTGTGTGTATATGTGTGTCCATATATGCATGGCTGTTTTATTTCTAAATTCAGGCTATTGGGATTTTCATCATGGTTTTGCCCTTATTTGTAATTTGCATTTGTAATGATAATTGTGATAATATTTAATTGACTCCAAAAGCTCTCAGTGTTTTTCTTTGTAATGTTTTGCTATACAATATAAAGCTTCCTGGTGCATTCATTATTCAGCCCAGGAATGTTTAGTAGAAAGTATATTTGGTTATCAAGTTTTCTGGCAGACAGTTCAATTGCATAGAAGGAGATAAAAAGTCTCTTCTTCATAAATTACCCATATTTCTCAGAAATGTTGCAGTTTTGTCCCCTTAAGTCATAAGAGCTCAGCATCACTTTTAGAATGTAGAGGCAGCAGATCTAAAACAAGCAAACAAATCAACTGAGCTCTCATATTGTGAGGTAAATGTTTCCATTCTTATCAAAAAGAGTTTTGTTGAGAAGACAGAAGAACCTAAATTATTTATTTTATCATGAGTTTACAAGCTCCAGGAATGAAATCTATAGATACAAGAAAAGCTATGTAGCTTCATATCTTTTTCTGCCTTTGTCTTCTTGTTCTTATGGCTTCCTAAAAAGGGAGATAAATGTATTTTCTATGTGTTTTCCCTTCAAGTTAATCTCTTAATAGCTAGGCTTTTCATCAGATTCCTTTATTACCATTTAAGATTCATAGTTCAGTTGAAAAAAGCCATGGTGAATTCATTTATTTATTTAGCATATTTATGTAGCTGTCCATCTTACTAATACAACTCTGAGTAGCATCTAAACAAAAACATTTAAAAACAAATATAACAATCATTTAGAAACAATTACATATATATAAAAACCAAGATTAAGCCAGACTAACAACATCCTAAACAGCCACCTCACAGTTTCCCAAGGAGATCCCAAAGGTTGTTGGAAAAACCATGTTTCAAAGGCTTTTCAGAAGACTAATAGGGATGGGCTAATCTTATTTCAGGAGAATAATGTTCCTGAGAGCGGGAGATACAGCAGATTGGTTCCATCAGATTGAACTCTTTAGTGAATAGGATCTATGACATATCTCTCCTGTTGGACCTGTTGGGATAGGTAGATTTAATCTAGAAAAGGTGGCCTCAGATAACCTGATCCCATTCTATGTAGGTCTTTAAAGGTCAATAACCAGCACCTTGAATTTCATCTGGAAACAAACTGGCAGCCACTGCAGCTCAAGTAATAGAGATGTTCCATACCTGTCCATGCAGCTGCACTTTGTACCAGTTGAAGCCCCAGACCCTCTTCAAAAGCAAAACGGTGTGTTGGGATCATTTTTTGATTTAGTCTATCAAAAGGAGTTTAATTGCCTGCTTATATTTTGGTCTAAAGAATGGTTTGGGATGTGCAACCACTGAACTCCCTGAATAGATTGTTAGTATATAAAATCAGATCTCCCTGTTTTTATGTGGTTTTTGATTTTTTTTTAGGGAGGTTGTTTTTGAATTAATATACAAAACCAGTGAATGTTCTCGATGCTGGGAGTGCGTTGAATGCAGTATATTCTTCCATACAATTTCTGATTCTTTGAAATATAGCTCTATGTTTATATATGTTATAATGCAGGTATTCCAAATGGAAAGGAAACAATTATTTGGAAAGGAAACAGCATGCCATAATTTCTTTTTCTTTGACATGATTAGCCCATGATTAGTTCTTACATGCTAATCAGTGGTCTGTTTCTACACTACTGTTACCAAGAGAGCTATTAAAAGGAGCTTTATTCAGCCTTTATAAACATTACAAAAAACATAGATGCAGATGCCAAATTAGGAATGCTGACTTTTGAAGTTGTTGGGGGATGGAAAGCATATGGCTTCTGAAAGCTTTAGATGTTTCTCCAAAGTCCTTGTAATATTTGTCATCAAACAATCAATTTAAATGTAACAGAAGGTAAACTAATTTAGACAACAAGGAAGACTCTTTTTCACTGCATTTAACTGATTAATTAGTCACTAAATGAGGAGGAAATGTATATGAAGTAATTTTTATCCAAAGAAACATAAAAAGATATATAAATATAACAAAAATACAGCTCTGTCTCTTCCCAATGATGCTTGCCTGTCCTGTGAAATTCAACAGGAGAAGCTTGTCCCATGTTCGGGGTTCAGCAACAGATCCTTTTCTGTTTGGTACCTGTCCTTTGGAATGTATACATTTGATTAATAAATACATTTGATAAACAAATGAACAAATATCATTCTGCAAAGTTGCTCTGGATTTTCTGGCTTTCTGAAAGGCATAGAAAAACAGGTTTATCCATCAAACCTGGTGCCCTGATAGAATACGTGGGACCATTTCTTGATCATAGTCGTGTTAAATGGAGGTTCCCTACTGTCATGTTACTTTATTTAAGTTGTTTTTATTTTGCTTGTTTTTACTCTGTGTTCGAATACTTATTTTTAGTCACTCATAGTCATACAGACAAGATCGGTGGCTATATAAATAAACAAAACTGTGTATGGAATGTTCCAGCTTCTTAAAGACAGGTTTTTCAGTTGCAATATTTTTCCAACAAATCTTTATTTGAAAGAACATATGATAGTAATAACATTGATTCCACAATGTGCTTTGCAAATTTTCCTATAGAAACATAATACGAATCATGTGCTCTACAGACCACAATGGTCATAGATGTGAAGCCAAATGCTAGAAGCAGAAATAAATAAAAAAATGTATATCTAAGCTGTCAAGTCTGAAAGAAAGAAGCTGACAATTTAGAAGGTCACAATGCACAAAAGTTTGAATGACTATTGTGGTGAAAATGGTTCAACATTTTTTTTAAAAAAACAGGATATTCAAAATGTCAGACGAAATTTAATTTTAAGGCTATGCCTGCCAATTGGACTACATGGGGACAAAAAGGAAGACATGTCCATCTTTTCCCAGATATCTGGTACCCTAAGCTGATCTTACATTATCTTTATATTGGTAGAGTATCCTTGTTTTTTTTTTGTAAGATGCTGCTAGATGTGAATTATGGTTACTGTGTCTGGGTGGGAAAATTCAGACATCCTGGAACAGAGGAAAAAAACCCTTCCTGTATTTCTTTGTTATCTTCTAGTGGTCATCCAAATTTTTGAAGATATGGTAGCTCTAATGGATCTCAGTAAATTTTTTACATCATTTCAACTATCATGTTGAAATATTGATTGGAAAAACTGGCAGTGAATATTATCTGCCTCAATTTAACTGTGACATATATATACTTCAAGTAAAGAAGAGGAGACCCGAAGACATGTGGATTAGATCCAGGACTTCCCTATCTTTCCCTGACCTCAACAGCACACATGGATATTCTCTCTGGCTCTCTGAAAAGGGTTTATTCATAAATATTACAGTTCAGTAAATGAACTGCTGCCCAATCACATGATCTTTCAAACAGTGTCATAGCCCCACTCTTGCAGATTCTGAATTCAAACTTATATGTATAGCATTACAAAATCTAATATATAGATTATTTTTCTCTTACTTGCTATAAAACATTTATGGATAATCATTTTTTTAAAATAGTGTGGCCAGGAAAATCATTTTCATTTCCTGCAAGCATGAAAATACGGATTTGTTAAAAGCCTTGCCATCTTGTGCCTAGAAAACTCTTCCTACTTTAAAGTAGAAAAATTTTTTTTAGTGTGGGGAATTACAGTACAGTGAAATGTCCTGGAAGTATAATATCACCAAGGAAAACCTATGAGCTTGTTCTTTTTAGAAGAATGGGTCATGCTACACAATAGGCAAAAGGCATGAGGTAGTATAAGCATGACACCCCCATTCAGCTTGTAATGGGCATCCTTCACTGTTGATGGCTAACTAATTGTCCATTGATATACAATGGGAAAAAAACAATTACTGTCTTTCTGTCAAAGACATCATTCATTCAGGAAATGGCTGAAGGATGCCCATTTTGATAAAGAGAATAATGATGTTCTTGAAAACTGAGCAATGCTTAGAGGCAGATAACTTATGTACAACCAGCTGTTTCTAAAATATCCTATTAGTTTCTGTGGAACTGGAATTGGAGGGTAAACAGATGGAGAGAGGTCAATATGATTAGAGAAAACAATCCAATTATTTGAAATGCATAATAAACAGATAATAAATATTTCTCTGAAAAACTAATGTTAGTTAGACACCAATTTAAATGAAAATTAGCACCGAATGGAAAGTATCATTCCCATTATATTCTGAGTTTACTTTGGGAAGAAGATGATGGACCACCTATTATGAAGCAATAACCCTCCGCATCCTAGGAAAGAATAAAAAATTAGAAGAATGCAATTGTGCTACGACAATGTGTCAGTTAAATGTGAAGAAAACGTAACAACACTTATTCAGAAATAGATAGGAAGTTATAAGATTTGGCAACAAGAAGACAAGCAGCAGAAACTGCAAGTGGAAATGAAGGATATGAAAAGCTTAAGCAAGATATAACTCTATAAGGGCAAAATGAAACATAAACTCAGGTGAGCTACAACTTTACAGACCATGGGTGTCAAACTTGCAGCATCAAACTGTGACGTATCGTAACATTTTTTCCCTTTGCAGAGCTGTGGGTGTGGCCTATGCATGACACATCTGGCCTGCGGGCCACCAATTTGACATCCTTGCCATTGACAAATGGTCATGTAGACTAAAAAGCAAGGTAGAATTCCCGAAAAGATATTAGCTTTGTGAAATGTTACTTCCCTATTTCAGGAAGTAAGTTCAATAAAAGTTTTGCAAAAGTCCTTCTCTCGTGTCTGGCCCGATTGGCTTCTGTGTTATGCTGAACCAATTTTTGGACAACAAAGAGATGTATTCAGTTTAAAAGCTGAAATGGTCTCGTTGTACAGCATAATTAAAAGTATTTATGTATCCATGATGTTACAAATCACATGACAATTAGGAACGTTTGTTATATGATTTGTGGAGAAAATAAAATTTCAGCTTTTTTTTTTTTTTAGATTTTTATACCGCCCTTCTCCCGAAGGATTCAGGGCGGTTTACAGCCAGAATAAGAACACAAGCAATATACAATTAAAACAAAATTAAAAAACTTATTATATAATTGGCCAAAAATTTAAAAACATTTAAAATCTAAAAAACTCATTAAAATCTAGAAATTTAGAATTTAAAAATTAAAAATTAAAATTTAAGCCAGCCCCGCGCGAGTAAATAAATACGTTTTCAACTCGCGGCGAAAGGTCCGAAGATCAGGTACTTGGCGCAAGCCAGGGGGAAGTTCGTTCAGAGGTGAGCCCCCACAGAAGGATCTTCCTGGGAGCCGCCAGCCGGCGTTGTTGGCGGACGGCTCCTGAGAGTCCCTCTCTGTGTGCGTGCGGGTCGGGGGGAGGCATGGGATAACAGAAGGCGGTCCCGTAAGTACCCAGGCCCCAAGCCATGGAGCGCTTTAAAGGTAGTGACCAAAACCTTAAAGTGCACCCGAAAGACCACAGGCAGCCAGTGCAGCCTGCGCAGGAGTGGTGTTACATGGGAGCGCGTGGCTCCTCTATCAAGCAGCTGCGTTCTGGACTAACTGAAGCCTCAGTGCACTTCAAGGGAGCCCCATGTAGAGCATTGCAATAATCCAGCGAGAGGTAACAAGAGCATGAGTGACTGTGCATAAGGCATCCCGATCAAGGAAGGGCACAACTGGCGAACCAGGCGAACCTGGTGGAAACTCTCCTGGAGACGGCCGTCAAATGATCTTCGAACGACAGCCGTCCATCCAGGAGAACACCCAAGTTGCGCACCCTTTCCATTGGGGCCAATGACTTGCCCCCAACAGTCAGGTGCGGCTGCAGCTGACTGTATCGGGGTGCCGGCATCCACAGCCACTCCGTCTTGGAGGGATTGATCTTGAGCCTGTTTCTCCCCATCCAGACCCGTACGGCTTCCAAACACCGGGACAGCACTTCAACAGCTTCGTTGGGGTGGCCTGGGGTGGAAAAGTACAGCTGCGTGTCATCAGCATACAGTTGGTATCTCACCCCAAAGCCACTGATGATCTCACCCAGCGGCTTCATATAGATGTAGAACAGGAGAGGCGAGAGAATCGACCCCTGCGGCACCCCACAAGTAAGGCGCCTCGCGGTCGACCTCTGCCCCCCTGTCAACACCGTCTGCGACCGGTCAGAGAGATAGGAGGAGAACCACCGATACACGGTGCCTCCCACTCCCAACCCCTCCAACCGGTGCAGCAAGATACCATGGTTGATGGTATCAAAAGCCGCTGAGAGATCTAATAGGACCAGGGCAGAGGAATGACCCCTGTTTCTGGCCCTCCAGAGATCATCCACCAACGTGACCAAAGCTGTCTCCGTACTATATCCGGGTCGGAATCCGGACCGGAACGGGTCTAGATAGACAGCTTTATCCAGGTATTGGGGTAGCTGCTGCGCCACAACACTCTCTACAACCTTTGCAACAAAGCGAAGGTTGGAGACCGGATGATAATTACCCAAAATAGCTGGGTCCAGGGAAGGCTTCTTGAGGAGGGGTCTCACTACCGCCTCTTTCAAGGCGGCAGGGACAACCCCCTCCAACAAGGAAGCATTAATAATCCCCTGGAGCCAGCCTCGTGTCACCTCCTGTGTGGCCAGCACCAACCAGGAAGGGCACGGGTCCAGTAAACATGTGGTGGCATGAAGCCTCCCAAACAACCTGTCCACGTCCTCGAGCCACAGGGTCAAACTCATCCCAAACAACCTCGACAAGACGCGACTCTGTCCTCTCACCTGGATCATCCCAATTCCAGTCCAAGCCATCCCGGAGCTGAACGATTTTATCGTATAGATAACCACTAAACTCCTCGGCACGTCCCTGCAAAGGGTCATCCCGCGCCTCCTGATGAAGGAGAGAGCGGGTCACCCAACAGGGCGGCGGGCGGTTATCTGCCGACGCAATGAGGGTGGAAGCGTAAGACCGCTTCACCTCCCTCAGTGCCACTAGAATAAGACCTAACTAGTGTCCGGTCAGCTTCGGAACGACTGGACCTTCAGGTACTATTAATTGAAACCAAGAGTTTGGCCTGTTAATTGAAACCAAGAGTTGGTAGTGAGACTGAATTTCCAGAAAACAGGTTTCCATACCTGTTCATAAATATGCATATAATATTCTCTTAGTTCAGAATGCTGTGACTTAATTTGCTACATCTTTCTTCTCCAATTGTTTTCTTCAAATGGCCTATTTTACAAGAGCAGTTTAACCATAGAAGCTAAAATGATATCTTGCTGTAACAGTGTTAAAGTACAGCCAAACCATTGCAGGTTTTACTTAGTAAATGTAGTAGCAACACTACTACATTTTAGTAATATTAAATATAGTATTAATAATGCAATGCAACTTGCTTTAACTGTTGTAGCGGCTGTTTGTTATTCTTTCTAATCAATCAATCAATCAATTAATTAAATTTATATGCATCAGCCTGAACATTCTTTCTTATATCTTGCAAATAAATAAATAAATGGCGCAATCTAGCAGTAACAGAACTGGTGAACTGGTCTGAGGAGAAAAACGCAAGTCCTCCAGAATATTCCCAGAGTGGTGGAGAGAAAAGATAGCTGTCTCTGCCTAAGGAAGAAAAGAGGGTTTCCAAACCCTGCCTCTCAGTGTCTTATGCACAAATATACACAAGTATACAAAATAAAACAAAAATAGACACAATTAGATTACAGAACTTCATAGGTTGGATTGGGGAGCCTGGCAAATAAGATTAAATCCACTGGTTAGGGTGCCCTATCCCTAGCTTTGTGTTTATTATTGTTACACTTTTTAATTTATATCTTTTGGCATTCAACCCACCTACCTCTGAACATTTTACTAGATTATAATTAGTTTAATCCAATTTTTTTAATTTTTTTTGCTACATTTGCTGTATTTGAGCAATACATTTAAGAGTCTTTGAAATAAAATTAGAATTTTAAGAATTATTTGTACTGTAGATATTTTACCATGCAATATAAAATATATTCTGTAATCAAGACTTTTTAGTACTTTTATTTTTCTGTTTATTTAAAATAAGAGCTGAAGTACACATTATACATACAAATCGAAAACTAAAATCGAAAACTAAAAGGGTTATCAGGGTTATCAGTGCATGTAACATAGATGTCTGTATGGGTAAGACTATCAGCCCTGCTATCAAGCAAAACCAAGCATTTAACAGTGAGTGCCATACCATGTGCACTAAACCAACAGGTGGCAAGAAAATAGGGGCAGTCAACACAGGTTATGTAGACAGTAAACACAAGGTCAATCCAAATGGACTCAAATGTCTATACACCAATGCACAGAGTATGAGGAATAAACAGGGTGAATTAGAAATTCAAGTAAATGAGGGCAGATATGATATTGTTGCCATTACGGAAACTTGGTGGGATGAAACTGACAAATGGAACATACAGCTAGAGGGATATAAATTATTTAAAAGAAATAGACCAAATAAAAGAGGAGATGGAGTTGCACTATATATAAGAAATAACTACATCTCTACAGAAATAGAGCACAACAATGATGAAAATCATCTTGAATGTATTTGGGTCAATATAAAAGGGGTGAAAAACGATATTGCCATAGGTCTATACTATAGGCCACCCAACCAAACAGAGGAAGTAGATGAACTTTTTGCTAGTCAGCTAACTAAGGTATGTAGGAAGCACATCACAGTAGTAATGGGGGATTTTAACTACCCTGACATCAACTGGGAAACAAACTCTGCACCAAGTGGAAGATCCAACAGGTTCCTAACAAACCTAGCAGACAACTTTGTTTCCCAAAAAGTAGAGAAGGCAACAAGGGGATCAGCCATACTGGACTTAATTCTCACTAACAGAGATGAAATGATAGAAGGTGTTGAAGCTACAGGAACATTGGGGGCAAGTGATCACACAATATTGGAATTCAACATTAAGCAAATACAAGTAGTAGAACAAAGTCAAACTAGAGTCTTGGACTTAAAGAGAGCTAATTTCAATAAACTTAGAGAGAGCTTGAGAAGGATTCAATGGATAAGAATCCTCAGGGGGAAAACAACTCAAGAAGCTTGGGAAATTTTGAAAAGTGAGATTATAAAAGCGCAGTCTAGCACAATACCAATGAAGAAGAAAAATAATAGATCTCAAAAGAAACCAGCATGGATGCATAAAGAACTATCTGACAAATTGAAAGACAAAAAGGACAAATACAAAAAGTAGAACGAGGGGCAAATAACTAAGGCAGATATCAGCAAATAGCCCGAGCCTATAAAGATGAAGTGAGGAAAGCTAAGGCTCACAATGAACAAAGGCTAGCGACAAAAGTAAAAAATAACAAAAAAAGCTTCTTCCAATATGTTAAAAACAAGAAAAAAGTCAAGGAAACAATTGGCCCATTGCTGGGAGAAAGTGGCAAGAAGATGACAAGGGAGAAAGCAGATCTACTTAACTCATTTTTTGCATCTGTCTTTACACAAAAGGAAAAAACAATCCAACCTATCAAAAACAGCACTACAAAAAACAGATTAGAAACACAAGTTAAAATAGGGAAGAAAATGGTAAGTGAACACCTGTCTACCCTAGACGAGTTCAAATCACCAGGACCGGATGGATTACACCCCAAGGTTCTGAAGGAACTGGCAGATCCGAGAACCACTGAACTATTTCTTCCAAAGATCCTGGAGCACAGGGGAGCTGCCAGAGGACTGGAAAAGAGCTGATGTAGTTCCCATCTTCAAAAAAGGAAAAAAACCAGATCCAGGAAACTACAGACCTATCAGTCTGACCTCAATACCGGGGAAGATTCTGGAAAAGATAATCAAGCAACGAATCACGAACACCTAGAAGCAAACAAAGTAATAACCAAAAGCCAACATGGGTTTGTCAAAACAGATCATGCCAGACTAATCTTATCGCATTCTTTGACAAAATGACAAAATTAGTAGACCAGAGGAATGCTGTGATATAATTTACTTGGACTTCAGTAAAGCATTTGATAAAGTAGACCATAACCTACTACTAGATAAAGTAGAAAATGTGGGTTAGACAGCACCACCACCAGATGGATTCGTAACTGGCTGACCAACCGCACTCAACGTGTAGTCCTCAAGAGAACTACATCCACATGGAGGGAAGTATACAGTGGAGTACCCCAAGGCTCTGTTTTAGGCCCAGTACTCTTCAACATCTTCATCAATGACATGGACGAGGGATAGATGGGGAACTCATCAAATTTGCAGATGACACCAAGCTGGCAGGAATAGCCAACACTCCAGAAGATAGGCTCAAGTTACAGAAAGATCTTGACAGACTTGAACATTGGGCGCTATCTAACAAAATGAAATTCAACAGTGAAAAAAGTAAGGTTCTACATTTAGGCAAAAAACCCAAAATGCACAGGTACCGTATATGTGGTACCTTGCTCAATAGTAGTACCTGTGAGAGGGATCTTGGAGTCCTAGTGGATAACCATTTAGATATGAGCCAGCAGTGTGCAGCAGCTGCTAAAAATGCCAACACAGTTCTGGGCTGCATAAACAGAGGGATAGAATCAAGATCACGTGAAGTGTTAGTGCCACTTTATAATGCCTTGGTAAGGCCACACTTGGAATATTGCATCCAGTTTTGGTCGCCACGATGTAAAAAAGATGCTGAGACTCTAGAAAGAGTGCAGAGAAGAGCAACAAAGATGATTAGGGGACTGGAGGCTAAAACATATGAAGAACGGTTGCAGGAACTGGGTATGTCTAGTTTAATAAAAAGAAGGACTAGGGGAGACATGATAGCAGTGTTCCAATATCTCAGGGGTTGCCACAAAGAAGAGGGAGTCGGGCTGTTCTCCAAAGCACCTGAGGGTAGAACAAGAAGCAATGGGTGGAAACTGATCAAGGAAAGAAGCAACTTAGAACTAAGGAGAAATTTCCTGACAGTTAGAACAATTAATAAGTGGAACGACTTGCCTGCAGAAGTTGTGAATGCTCCAACACTGGAAATTTTTAAGAAAATGTTGGATAACTATCTGACTGAGATGGTGTAGGGTTTCCTGCCTGGGCAGGGGGTTGGACTAGAAGGCCTCCAAGGTCCCTTCCAACTCTGTTGTTATATTATATATTATACAGTCTTACATAGAAGGACTATGCCAATTAAGGAAGTATTACAGTAAGTATATAATAATAGACTTTTATATTCTCTTTAAACAAACAAACAAACAAAAAAGACAATTAAGAAGCAAGACTCCTGGTGGGTGATATCATGCAGTGCTTGTTGAAAAAAAAATGACAATTTACCAAAGTTACTTTCAGTTTGTGAAAAAGGAAGGGTGAATGGAAGAATTAGTAAGTTTTAGACTCTTTTCAAATACTCTGAAAATTGTATTCATATCGGTGAAATCCAGCAGGTTTTGACAGGTTTTGGAGAACCGGCAAATACCACCTCTGGCTGGCCACAGATTGGGCTGGGAATTGAGATTTTACAATATCCTTCCCGCAGGAGTGGAGAGGGAATGGAGATTTTGCAGTATCCTGGCCCTGCCATGCTCACCAAGCCACTCCCACCAAGACATACCACACCCACCAAGGCACGCCCACAGAACCAGTAGTAAAAAAAATTGGATTTCACCACTGATTTATATTGATCATGGAATGCTATAAATATTTTATTTATTTATTTATTTATTTTATTCAATTTTTATACCGCCCTTCTCCCGAAGGACTCAGGGCGGTGTACAGCCAAGTAAAAAATCACAATATCAATATTAAAAGAAATTAAAACAAGCATATTATAAAATGGCCAGATTTAAAACGAATTAAAATATTAAAATATAAATAACCCAATAAAATTTTAACCCAATAAAATTTTAGGCCAGTCCCGCTTGAATAAATAAGTTTTCCAGCTCATGGCGAAAGGTCCGAAGATCAGGTACTTGACGTAAACCAGGGGAAGCTCATTCCAGGCGTGGGAGCTCCCACAGAGAAGGCTGCCCTGGGGGCCCCCAGCCGACATTGTTTGGCGGACGGCACCCTGAGAAGGCCCTCTCTGTGAGAGCGTACGGGTCGGTGGGAGGCGAACGGTAACAGCAGACGGTCTCGTAAGTAAATAAATAAATAAATAAATAAATAAATATTCTAAGCAGTTAATTTTCAGCCCTTGGAGGATTTTATCTTGAAAATATAGTTGTTGCAGAAATAATAAAGATCAATGATCTGAGACTTTTCTTTTAAAAATCTTTTCATTTTCTTTTCTGTCTCTATTCTTCTTTTTGCCTACTGAATGTCTTTGTCCCAACATAATATTTTAGGAAAATGTTATTAAACTTATGAAAGTTTTTCAGAAGTGTTAGGACCACATTTTTTGTGGTACAGTTAGTAAGTTATCTGAAACATTATGCTGAAAGAAAAAGACTCTGAGTTCATATGCAATCATTTAGCAAGTGGAATGTTGCAGCACAATTCTGAGGAAGAGAAAACAGCACATCAGTGTTTAGCTGAACAAGATTTGGGACAGGATAGTTTTGTGGGTACTTCACCAATGCCACAGAAATGGCATTTCTGTCTTAAAAGGGATGTACTCTTG
>NW_026681915.1:0-16200 GCF_028640845.1 Ahaetulla prasina | reverse complement strand
AACAGGGCGGCCGGGCGGTTATCTGCCGATGCAATGAGAGTGAAACGAGGAACGTTTCGCCTCCTCATTGCCACTAGGTAGGTCTTAGTAAAAGATCTCACTAGTGTCCGATCAGCTTCGAACGGCTAGACCTCCAAGAACTCTCTAGGCGTCTTCTCCGCGTTTCATCTCCTCAGCTCCTCAGAAACCAAGGAGCCAATTGAGACCCACGCCGGGTCAGAGGTGCAAAGGCACGACACGGTCCAAAGCCCCAGCCGCGCCCGCTCCCAGGCCGCAACTAGTTCTTCAGTCGTGCCGGGCAAGATCCTCAGGAACGGCCCAAGCTCCGTCCGGAACCTATCAGGGTCCATCAGGCGCCTGGGACGGAACCAACACATTGGCTCTCTCCCTGCGGTGGTGAGCGCGGTCCGAAAGTCCAGGCGAAGGAGAAAATGATCTGACCATGACACTGGTTCCGTGACTAAATCTCCTAATTCCAGATCATTAATCTACTGTCCAGAGATAAAAATCAGATCTAGTGTGCCTCCCCCCATGTGTGTAGGGCCATCAGTTACTTGAATCAGGTCCATGGTCATGGAAGTGGAACTCCTGAGCTACCATTGATGACAAGCCGCCGATGGCAAAAAAATAGTTTGCAAATCCTAGGAAGCTGTGTAGCAGTCCTCAGGTGCGAGGGGGCTGCCAGCCTAGGACGGCGTGTACTTTGGTTGGGTCCATCTTTATCTCCTCATTTGATACTTGATAGCCCAGGTAGTTTAGCTGTGCACAATGAAATTTGCATTTTGACAGCTTGACATAAAGGTTTGCTGCCAGACATTTTTTCAGTATCTGGCAGACTAGGGGTGTGCGGTCTCAGTATAGATGAGGATATAGTTCAGGTAGATGAGGACCCCCTTATAGAGATTGCCCTTGTGCAGCATCTCATGTATTAACTGGATAACACTACTGGGGGCGGGGGGCACAGTCCAAAAGGCATTACTTTGAATTGGAAACTCCCTAAGGGGCAGTTAAATGCTGTTTTTCATTCATCCTCCTCCCTGATATGGACTCAGTAGTATGCTTCTCTGAGGTCTAATTTAGACCTCAGGCTAGGCACCTTGGCTAGGTGAGACCGCATGCTCTTCATGAGAGGGAGGGGGTATAGGTTGTGCACACACACGCAATTAATCCCCCTATAATCTATGCATAATCTCATAGTTGCGTCTTTCCCCCCCCTTTAAATAGAACTGGGGCTGTGACTAGTGGCTTGGTCAGTTCAATGAACCTCCTTGCTAGGTTCTTGTCTATGTATTTGTGCATTTCTTGCATTTTCTGGGGCATCATGGCATAGTTTGGGTTTGGGAAGCTGAGCCCAGGGATGATTTCAATGGCACAGTCCATCTCACGGGGTGTAGGACATTGCACTCTGTTTCACTGAACACTTCAGCAAGATTTGGTGATCTGTTCGGCCTCTGGGGTTTTGTCAGAGGTGGCTGCCAATGGTTCGGGGGGGGGCTTAGGAGGGGTTTCCTGTGTTGATGATGCTCCTATTTTCTGGTGCAGAGGGGGTTGAGGTCATCTTGCTATCCTCAACCTCCGGTTGCCCCCTTGTCACCAGATGGTCAGGCCCCACTTGTCTAGCTAGGAGAGCCCCAGTATGACCAAGTCTGCCATTTTGGGGGCTATTATGGATTGAATTGATTCCCAGTGGTCCACTAGCTCTAGAATCACTGGTTCGATCAGATGGGTGGCATAGGCTCCCCCCACTAGGGACCCATCGATCTGTTCAAACCTGGTTGGATGAGCCAGCCTTTTCGCTCTAATCCCCAGTTTCAGGACCATGGTTAGATTGATCAAGCATCTACTGCAGTCTGAGTCTATAAGGGCTTGAAAACTTCCCCGGATCCCTGTTTTTGGCTGTGAGATATATCAGGAAGACAAAAGGGTGGATCAGTTCCTCACCATCAAAGTTGTTTTCACTCGTCCTCACTGTCACAGGGTTCCAGTGATTGATTTTTGTTTTTTAGCCATCAATTTTTTTTTTTTTAAAAAATATATACATATTATTATGTGGATGGTGTGAGTATCATACATTTCAATACAGATAAACATATTCATAATTATTACATTCCATTTTCCTTATTCCATATTATTTACCTCTATCTTTTACACAAAATTTTTATTTTCATATAAATATTAACAAGTATGCAATAACATCTAAACTGATATGCTTTAATGTTCACCGTATTATCTTTGTTATAATTTCAATAGTATAACCCTCAAGTAGAAAAATACGAAATTGCGTCTTTTCTTTTCTCCAGTACACCATATTTCACCCAATTTTACAACAATCTATCTCCTTTCCTATTCTTTCTCCTCCCTCTCTTCTTTTCTCTCCTCTCTTTCTCTCTACTTCCCTCCTTCCTTCTCCTCTTCTTTCCTCTAATTCCCTCTCTCCTTCTCCTCTCCTGTATTTCCCCTCTCTTCTTCTCTGCTCCCCTCCTTGCCTTTCTCTCTTCTTCTCCCTCCATTTCCTCTCTCCTTTCCCCTCTCTACCATTACTCTTTCTCCTCTCTCCTACTCCCTTCCACTACACTCCATTTCCTCTCTCTTTTCGTTGTTGTATATAACATTCCCAATACCTACATGATATGGTGTATTTTCCAACTAATATCTCTTTCAACTATAACTATACAACTTCTTAAAATTACATTTAAAAATAAAAGGAACAGACTTAATCACTTAAACATGTATTTTGAAAATAGAATAGAATAGAATAGAATAGAATTTTATTGGCCAAGTGTGATTGGACACACAAGGGATTTGTCTTGGTGCAGATGCTCTCTGTGTACATAAAAGAAAAGATACCTTCATCAAGGTACAACATTTACAACACAATTGATGGTCAATATATCAATATAAATCATAAGGATTGCCAGCAACAAGTTATAGTCATACAGTCATAAGTGGAAAGAGATTGGTGGGAACTATGAGAAGATTAATAGTAGTGCCGATTTAGTGAATAGTTTGACAGTGTGAGGAAATATTTGTTTAGCAGAGTGATGGCCTTCGGGAAAAACTGTTCTTGTGTCTAGTTGTTCTGATGTGCAGTGCTCTATAGCCGTTTTGAGGGTAGAAGTTGAAACAGTTTATGTCCAGGATGTGAGGGATCTGTAAATATTTTCATGGCCCTCTTCTTGATTCATACACAGGTCCTCAATGGAAGGCAGGTTGGTAGCAATTATTTTTTTCTGCAGTTCTAATTATCCTCTGAAGTCTGTGTCTTTCTTGTTGGGTTGCAGAACCAAACCAGATAGCTATAGAGGTGCAAATGACAGACTCAATAATGCCTCTGTAGAACTGAATCAGCAGCTCCTTGGGCAGTTTGAGCTTTCTGAGTTGGCGCAGAGAGAAAAGTCTTTGTTGTCCTTTTTTGATGATGTTTTAGATGTTAGTTGTCCATTTTAGATCTTGCGATGAGGCCAATCACTGTTGTGTCATCTGCAAACTTCAGTAAACAACAGATGGATCGTTGGAGATGCAGTCATTGGTATACAGAGAGAAGTGGGGAGAGCACACAGCCTTGGGGGGCCCCTGTGCTAATTGTACAGGTATTTGATGTGATCTTGCTTAGCTTCACCTGCTGCTTCCTGTTTGTTAGGAGGCTTGTGATCCACTTACAAGTCTGTTCCGGTACCTGTAGCTGGTTTAACTTAGTTAGAAGAGTGTCTGGAATAATGGTATTGAATGCTGAACTAAAGTCTACAAAGAGGACCCTTGCATAGGTCTTTGGAGATTCAAGATGTTGTAGGATGTGAGAGCCATCTTAACAGCATCATCTGTTGGTCTATTTGCTCGGTATGCAAATTGCAAGGGGTCTAACAGTGGATCCGTGATGGTTTTCAAGTAGGAAAGCACTAGCTTTTCAAAGGTTTTCCTGACTACAGATGTTAAAGCAACTGGTCTGTAGTCATTCAGTTCCTAGATGGTGGGCTTCTTCGGCACTGGGATGATGGTAGAGCATTTGTAGCAAGAAGGAACATAGCACATCTCTAGTGATTTATTGAAAATATGGGTAAAGATGGGGGCCACTTGGCTGTTGTTGGTGTGTCTGAAATGGGGGTTGTGGAGATAGGTGGCTGTAGTTTCCTTTCAAACCTGCAGTAAAACTCATTCAGGTCATCTGCCAGTTGTTGATTACCTTCAGCCTGGGAAGGAGGTTTGCCATAGCCGGTGATATTTTTAAGAGTTTTCCACATGTTTGCTGGTTCTTTTGCTGAAAACTGATTCTTTAGCTTTTCAGAATAGCTTCTTTTTGCTGCTCTGATGCTCCCTTGTACCGCATTTTATCACCTTTTCTGTAGGCTTCCTCTTTGGAATATCGTAGCTGCTTAAGTTTAGGTGTGAACCAAGGTTTGTTATTACTGTAATAATCATCATAATAATCATAATTATAATATCATTATTGATTAATCTTCATGTTAATAATTTTACACACATCATCATTCTAATCATATATATATATGCAACTACAATATTATTCTTTTAATACTAACATCACTTCATTAATCAAACAGCATACCATCTGAATACTAGTATCTAACATCCTAACATTTCAAGCTTACTACCATTTTCATTCTTTGGGTCTGTCAGATCCCTAAAAGTGATACTTGGATTCAATTTATTAGCATTGTCTGTGTCAACAGATATTTTACAACCTATATCCTAGTGCTTAAGTGCCCTGAGATCTCCTTACCTTTGGGGAATGTTTATGACAGCCATGTGGACTGTTTCACTTTAAAGGATAATGGAGGATAACAATGGAAATGCATGCTTATCTGGTTCTCAGGGTAGCTGGAAAAGAAAACATCTTCACACTTGTGTATTGGCTAAAATCTGCATTCTGGCTAAAGGGAGGGGTATCTACTGCTTTAATCCTACTTTTCTTGCCTAAGGGTATTCAGACATTGCTTTGAATCTATTGCTGTCACTTCTGCTTAATAAAAGGTTCCTTTTGAAATATTCCATTTCATTAACAACTCTGTTACTGAAGTCATATTTTCTACAATCAAGATTGTAGCGGTTCACCTTAAGCTTAAACCTATTGTGTGCTCGTGTATTGTTGCGATTGAAGCTGAAGTAGTCTTTGACAGGAAGGAGATTGTAACAGATGATTCTATGAGTTATACTCAGGTCATGCCGAAGGCGGCGGAGTTCTAAATTTTCTAAACACAGAATTTCAAGTCTGGTGGCATAAGGTATTTTTTGTGAACAGAGGAGTGGAGAACTCTTCTTGTAAAATATTTCTGGACATGCTTCAATTGTATTAATGTCCAAAATGTGTTGTGCGTTCCAGACAGCTGAGCTGTATTCGAGAATTGGTCTAGAAAATGTTTTGTATGCTCTGGTTAATAGTGTAATCTTTCTGGAGAAGAAGCTACACAAGATTAAGTTTACAACACTTAAAGCCTTTTTGGTGATGTAGTTGCAGTGGACTTTGGCACTTAGATCATTTGATATGAAAACTCCAAGGTCTTTGATGGGGTGAGGGTCATCTACAAGGTAATCTCCATCAAGCTTGTATTTAGTATTCTGATTCTTTTTTCCAATGTGTAACACAGAGCATTTGCTGGTTGAGATTTGAGTTGCCAAATTTTGACCATTCTGACACAAAGTCAAGGTCTTTTTGAAGGGTGGCCGCATTGTTGGTAGTGTTAAATAATTTAACATCATCAGTGAAGAGAACACAATTACTTATAATATGGTCACAGAGGTCGTTAATGTATAATATGAAGAGTGTTGGTCCTAGAATGCTGTCTTGGGGGACACCACTATTGACAGGAGCGGGATTTGTTAGGGCACTGCCTATTTTGACCACTTGTTGTCTGTTTGACAGGAACGCTGTTACCCAATTATGGAGGGGTCCGTAGATGCCATAGGATTTTAGTTTTAGAAGAAGTTTGTCATGTACCACTGAGTCAAAAGCTTTACAGAAGTCTATGTAAATTGCATCTATTGCTTTGCCCTGATCAAGATTTGTAGTCCATATGTTTTTGCAGTGAAGAAGTTGTAAATTACAGGATAATTTTTTTCTGCAACCAAATTGTTTATTAGAGAGTAGGTTGTTTGTTTCAAGGTGGAGGGTGATGGATTGGTTGATGATTGATTCCATTACTTTGCAGGTAGCATAAAGAAATTGGTCTGTAATTTTCAACTAGGCTGGGGTCTCCTTTTTTGAAGACAGGGATGACCATGATTAGTGACCATAGTTTGGGAGGGAGCTGGTCATGAAAGCTTTTTCAAAGATTATGCTTAGGGGTTTTGCTTCCAGGGTTTCAGATTGAACGATTAGACAGGGTTCCAGAAACATCTGGTAAAAAGAAAGGAGGAGGCTTATGCCTATATATTAACAGCAACTGGTGTCAATATTTTAAAATAATTTACAAATTCTGTGACAACAATTTAGAGACTTTAATTGTCAACTGCAAACCATACTATTCGCCTCATGAATTTTCCTCATTTCTTCTAATTGCTGTTTATGTCCCACCACAAGCCTGTGTAAACAAGGCATTACAAACTCTAGCTGACCAAATCATGGAGGCTGAAGCCAAACACCCTGATTCACTGGCCATTGCTTTGGGAGATCTAAACAAGGCAAACTTAAGGAAAGAGCTACCAAAATACTTTCAGCATGTCAATTGTGCCACCAGAGGCAAGAATACTCTAGACCATTGCTACACAACACTAAAAGATGCTTATCGGTCTTTACCACGTGCAGCTGTAGGACACTCTCATCATTGCATGATTTACCTTGTACCTGCTTACAGGCAAAGACTTAGAACCACAAAACCAACAATTAAATCAGTGAAGACCTGAACGGAGGAGGCAAAACTAAAGCTGCAAGCATGCTTTGACTGCACTGATTGGAATATCTTTGAAGATACCTCTGCAGACCTGGATGAACTCACAGATACTGTAACATCATATGTCAGCTTTTGTGAAGACCTATGTGTACCTACAAGGAACTTGTGAATATACAGTAACAACAAACCTTGGTTCACACCTAAACTTAAGCAGCTATGACATTCCAAAGAGGAAGCCTACAGAAAAGGTGATAAAATGCTGTACAATCAGGCCAGAAATGCACTAACAAGGGAGATCAGAGCAGCAAAAAGAAGCTACTCTGAAAAGCTAAAGAATCAGTTTTCAGCAAATGAACCAGCAAACATGTGGAAAACTCTTAAAAATATCACCGGCTATGGCAAACCTCCTTCCCAGGCTGAAGGTAATCAACAACTGGCAGATGACCTGAATGAGTTTTACTGCAGGTTTGAAAGGAAACTACAGCCACCTATCTCCACAACCCCCATTTCAGACACACCAACAACAGCCAAGCCTCCTACAACTGACCCCATTTCATTGGGTTCACAACCCCTAGTGATCACAGAAAAGGAAGTGCAGGACCTATTTCACAGACAAAAGTCAGGAAAAGCTCCAGGCCCAGACAAGATAACTCCTTCTTGCTTAAAAGTCTGTGCTGACCAAGTGGCCCCCATCTTTACCCATATTTTCAATAAATCACTAGAGATGTGCTATGTTCCTTCTTGCTACAAATGCTCTACCATCATCCCAGTGCCAAGAAGCCCACCATCAAGGAACTGAATGACTACAGACCAGTTGCTTTAACATCTGTAGTCAGGAAAACCTTTGAAAGGCTAGTGCTTTCCTACTTGAAAACCATCACGGATCCGCTGTTAGACCCCTTGCAATTTGCATACCGAGCAAATAGATCAACAGATGATGCTGTTAATATGGCTCTCACTACATCCTACAACATCTTGAGTCTCCAAAGACCTATGCAAGGGTCCTCTTTGTAGACTTTAGTTCAGCATTCAATACCATCAATCCAGACATTCTTCTAACTAAGCCAGACCTGGGCAAATTGGGCCACATCCGCCCTTTGTACGCCCCTGTCCGGCCCGCGTGAGGCCAATCATAAACACCATAAATTAAACTTTTAACTTTTATTTTGAAATTTTATTTTGAAAAGCGTTACGTCATACGTATGCACGTCGAGACGTAGCACCTTCACTCGTATACACGCGTGTGTGAGTGAAGGTGATGCTGTTCGCCAGGTTATCCCCAAGATGTCGGCACACCCCAAGAAAAGAAAAGTTGATAACGAATGCCGTATTTTCAACAAAACATGGACTTCCAAATATTTCTTTACAGAAATTAAAGGCAAAGCAGTGTGCTTAGTCTGTGGTACACAGGTTGCTGTGTTTAAAGAATATAATTTGAATCGCCACTACACCACCAAGCATGAAGATAAATACAGAAATCTGTCTGGTGAAGAGCGTGCAAGGGAGTCTGATGCATTGCTTGCAAAACTACAAACCCAACAAGGATTTTTCACTAAACTTCACACTCCCAGAGATGCAGCCATCAGGACAAGTTATGTCATTTCTCACAAAATCGCCAGAAAAAGTAAGGCGTTTTCCGACAGAGAGTTTATTAAGGAGTGTTTATTGGACTCTGCTGCGCTGATGTGCCCAGAGAAAAAAGGCGCATTTGAGAACGTTTCACTCTCCCGACGCACTGTAACGAGGCGGATTGAGGACATCGCGGGGAACTTAGAACTTCAGCTGAAGAACAGAGCGGCCAACTTTGACTTTTTTTCTCTGGCTTTGGATGAGAGCTGCGATGTACGTGACACTGCCCAGCTGCTCATCTTCTTACGTGGGATAACCGCAGACTTTCAAATCACGGAGGAGTTGGCAGCCATGCAGTCAATTAAAGGACAACCACGGTAATGACTTGTTCAGAGAGGTAAATGCATGTATGGACATTTTAGGACTGAAATGGGACAAGCTTGCAGGTGTGACAACAGATGGTTGTCCAAATCTGACAGGGAAAAATGTTGGACTTTTAAAGAGAATGCAGGATAAAGTGACAGAAATTAACCCTGATCAGAAATTGACATTTTTGCATTGTATCATACATCAGGAAGTGTTGTGTAAGACAGTGTTAAAAATGAAACATGTCGTTGATGCTGTCACTAAAATAGTTAATTTCATCAGAGCAAGAGCTTTAAATCACAGACAGTTTGTTGCTTTGTTGGAGGAAACTGAGGCTGAACATGGTGACATAAGCTATCACTGCACTGTTAGGTGGCTCAGCCTTGGCAAGGTTCTGAAAAGTGTCTGGGACCTGAGAGACCAGATTCAGGAGTTCTGTATTCAGAAAGGTCATGACATCCCAGAACTTTCAGATAACAACTGGTTGGCAGACCTCGGATTCGCTGTGGATGTGACTGCACTAATGAACGAACTAAATGTCAAAATGCAGAGCAAGGGCCTTTTTGTGCATGAGATGTACAGTGCAGTGAAGGCTTTCATGAGAAAACTACAGCTTCTCTCAAGCCAAGTGAAGGACAACATTCTGACCCACTTGCCAACACTTAAGGAAGCCAAAAGATCAGGTGATCACCTCCAAAAGTACTCAACCATGTTAGAAGCATTGCATGCAGAGTTTTCAAGGCGATTTCAAGATTTCAAAACTCTTGAGAGTGAAATGCACATGGTTTCTTCTCCCTTCAACTGCAGTGTGGATGATGCACCAAGTGAAGTTCAGATGGAACTCATTGATCTGCAGTCTGACACACATCTGGCAGATCACTTCAAGTCAGTCTCACTGCTGGACTTTTACTCCGCCCTCAAAGAGGAGAACTTTCCACACCTGAGGAGGCATGCTCAGAGGATCCTAGTCCTCTTTGGATCTACCTATCAATGTGAACAGACATTCTCAGTTATGAAGTTCAACAAATCCAAACACAGATCCTCTATGACTGATGACCACCTCTCAGCTGTCCTTTGCAAACCACTTCAGACATTCCGCCAGATTTCAATGCCCTTGTTCAAGCCCAGAACAGACTGGATTATTCTCACTGAAGAGGTAACATGAGGTGGAAAGCATTACAAGTTATTGTTTGTGGAGATTAACAAATTAAAAAATAAATTGCACTGGTTCAATAATTGTTTTTCTTATTTAACCAATAGACCACAGTTTCACATAACCTAATATACATATTTACAGAGTGCTTTATTCTTCTGATTATCAGTACCAGCTATTCAAAATATTTAATTTAAGTATTTTACAATGAAAGAAAGTTGGTGGCCCTCTGACACAATTCAGGCTTCTCATGCGGCCCCTGATAAAAATTAATTGCCCACCCCTGAACTAAGCTAAATCAGCTACAGGTACCAGAACAGACTTGTAAGTGGATCACAAGCTTCCTAACAAACAGGAAGCAGCAGGTGAAACTAAGCAAGATCACATCAAATACCTGTACAATTAGCACAGGGGCCCCCCAAGGCTGTGTGCTCTCCCCACTTCTCTTCTCTCTGTATACCAATGACTGCATCTCCAACGATCCATCTGTTAAGCTACTGAAGTTTGCAGATGACACAACAGTGATCGGTCTCATTCGAGACAATGACGAATCCGCATATAGACGAGAGGTCGAACGACTAGCCTTGTAGTGCAACCAAAACAATCTGGAACTGAACACATTCAAAACCGTAGAAATGGTGGTAGACTTTAGGAGAAACCCTTCCATACTTCCACCTCTCACAATACTAGATAACATAGTATCAACAGTAGAAACCTTTAAATTTCTAGGTTCTATCATATCGCAAAATCTAAAATGGACAGCTAACATCAAAAACATCATCAAAAAAGGACAACAAAGACTGTTCTTTCTGTGCCAACTCAGAAAGCTCAAACTGCCCAAGGAGCTGCTGATTCAGTTCTACAGAGGAATTATTGAGTCTGTCATTTGCACCTCTATAACTGTCTGGTTCGGTTCTGCAACCCAACAAGAAAGACACAGACTTCAGAGGATAATTAGAACTGCAGAAAAAATAATTGCTACCAACCTGCCTTCCATTGAGGACCTGTATACTGCACGAATCAAGAAGAGGGCCATGAAAATATTTACAGATCCCTCATATCCTGGACATAAACTGTTTCAACTCCTACCCTCAAAACGACGCTATAGAGCACTGCACAACAGAACAACTAGACACAAGAACAGTTTTTTCCCGAATGCCATCACTCTGCTAAACAAATCATTCCCTCAACACTGTCAAACTATTTACTAAATCTGCACTACTATTAATCTTCTCACAGTTCCCATCACCAATCTCTTTCCACTTAGGACTGTATGACTGTAACTTTGTTGCTGGCAATCCTTATGATTTATATTGATATATTGACCATCATTTGTGTTGTAAATGTTGTACCTTGATGAACGTATCTTTTCTTTTATGTACACTGAGAGTATATGCACCAAGACAAATTCCTTGTGCGTCCAATCACACTTGGCCAATAAAAATTCTATTCTATTCTATTCTATTCTATTCTATTCTATTCTATTCTATTCTATTCTATTCTATTCTATTCTATTCTATTCTATAACAGTGGAAAGCTTTTTTAAGAAGTATGCACATAGACCATCAGGTCCAATAGATAGAGATGGCTTCAGTCTGGGAAGGGCCTTTTCAACATTATCTTCTGTGAAATCTATGTGTGTTAGTTCGTTGTAATCATTGTTGGTACGACTGGGGAATTTTGGGTATGAGCCACTAGTGTTAACAAAAACTGAGCCGAAGAATATGTTAAAGAGGTTTGCTTTAACTGTTTCATCATTACATTCTTTACCGTTAGATCCTTTTAGGGGTGCGATGGATTTCGAATCTTTAAGTTTGTTGTTTACAAAATTATAGAAAGCGCAATTGGATTTTGTGCGCAGAAGGTCTTCTTGTTTGATATGGTAATTGGTGCATTCAGTCTTTATTTGGTGGCATATATTTTTGTAGCGGTTTTTAAAGTTGATTACATATCCAGTTTTGTTTTTTTGCCAAAGGGATTTTTTTTGGATTGGATTTTTTTTTTAATTGAAATGGGTAGTTTGTTTTTCCTGATTTTGGTGGTGGTTTGTGGTATGTATAGTTTAATGACTCTATTGACTTCAAGTAGGAAAACGCTATAGTGGTCTTCAGCAGTGATACACTTAGAGAATAGAATATGCCAGTCAAGAGATGATGGGTCGGTGTCTATAAGATCATAGCTGGTTTTTTTTGAAATTGTAGTTTGGTATACCATTATTATGGAGATTATTGTAAGGGCGTATATTGAGACAAAAGTCTATCATGCTGTGGTCACTGTTGGAAAAGGATTCTTTTATTTGTAGTCCATAAATTGAGTTTGCGTTGTTGCAGAAGATGAGGTCAAGGCAGTTGTTGAGTCTTCTATTATTAGTTACTAGTTGATCAAGACCTAGATTTGTAACAGCATTGTACAGGGTAGTATGGATGGGTTCAGTTGTACATTTGTTTGCTATCCAATTAATAAGAGGTAGGTTGAGGTCACCGAGGAAGATGAGAGGATAAAGGCAAGAGGCAGCCCATGTTAGTAGTGTGGTTAACATGTTCGCATGTGCAATGCCGTAGTCGGGGGCTCTGTAGCATAGCAAGAAGTGAAGTGTGATGTTAAGGGACAGTTCACAGACAATAGTTTCTGGAACAGTGAGTTTATGTGCAACTTGAATATTTTTTAGATTCAGTGACTTTTGTAAAGATAGCCACTCCACCTCCTCTACGGGTTTCACAATCAGACCAGAAAACATGATATTCTCTGTCTGAAATGATGGAGTCTGGGAGGGATGAGTTCAGCCATGTTTTGCATAGAATATAATGTCGAATATACCAGTATTTAACAAGAGGAGAAATTCAGGCATTTTGTTTACAATGCTTCTTGCATTTATCAGTTTGCATTTAAGTTCTGTAGTGGTTGGTATAGGAGATAAGGGTGTGCATACCTAGTTTTGGATGACGCTGGTTGAAAGTTCTGTACGACAGATGGTTGGATGTTTTGGGTGATGGGGGTTGGGTGTTGGCAATTGATTGTAGGTTTTTCTTTTAATGCAGTCATACGATAGTCAATGTATAAGTTGGATTTGGATTCACCTTCGTCTTGCCATCATTTGAGTTCTGTATGGAGTTCACGGAGCATATCTGTTGCAGAAATGATAGATCAGGCCTGATCTAAGTTTACTGTGGATGGGGTTGGTTCTGGCAATTGAGTTTATAGCATAAATGAACTTTCGTTTGCTGGTCTCATTTATACAGATGACTCTACAGAATCTAGGCGCCACTGAGCCATCGCTGTTTTTGTGTTGTGGTCCATCTCTGGAGACTTCAATTATTTTGTCAGGGGAGATGGTGGCTGAATTATAATTTTTAATGATGTTACGAACCTTTGTGATATCTGGTTCACTGGCATTTTGACATGTTTGTTCTCTCTCGATGATATCTTTTACTAGTATGGCTATGTTGTTTGGTTGGTTGGCAGATATTTGTGGTTTAGGTTGTGGATTAGGTAGTGTTTGTTGGATTGGGAAAGATTTTGATCTGCTGAGTTTTCATTTTTTTGTGCTGTAATTTTTTTTGAAGATTTGTGAAGCGTAGTTCAAAACATGCTAGTGTTTTTTCTAAGCTTGGTTCAATGGAGTCGATGATAGTTTATTGTGACTTTGCGAGGCATGGCCAATGTCACGAGCGAGATGGTCGTAAACCCTGATGTCTCAGGGGTTTGCGCCAATATCCATCCACCCAGGGGGTCCGTCCAAACTTTGGATTGGACCATAGCTGCCTCGAAGGGGCAGCGAAGAGTGGGGGAGCCGCCAGAGCGAACAGGGAGTTGGCAAACTCCCCATAGCTCTGGATCTTTTCCCCTGACCCAGCAGGGAGGAATGCAGCACCATAGTCCATCATGGCAGCTACACCAAAGCCGCGGCGACTACAAGAGCGGGCAGGAGGAAGAACCATCAAGAATCAAATTGTTAAAGTTGGGTGAGTGATGATCTCACAAAGGAACAATAAGAATTCAAAAGAGGCACAAGCCTTGGGGAGAACTTGTAGATTGGCAGCTAATTGAATAACAAGTGAAAGTGAAAGTCAATTTGGAGAATACACATTTGGGAAGTGAAAGAGAGAAGACAGGGCTTGGATGGAAGCAGAGCCCCATTTAAATAAAGAAAAGAAAAATAAACTTTTTTCAACTAATTATTGGTTTGGAGACTCTTGGAAGTTTTAATGGATTATATTGGAAATTAAAGAAATAAGAGAAAAAAGTAAAAGAAGCTATTGAATTGTTTTTTATGCGAATATCTCAAATCCCTCTGTTTTAAATTTATGGAATACTAAAGATTTATTTATTTATTATTCATATTTATATATCGCCCTTCTCCAAAGACTCAGGGCAGTTCACAGCCAGAATAAAACAAATACACAAAAGTTAAAATACAATATCTTTAAAAATCTAATTCCATTGGCCAAAAATTTAAAAATAATAGGATAAAATTATATAAAAAAAACCTGATTAAAACCCGTTAAAATTGCCATTAGGCCAGCCCTGCTCAATGAAAGAGAAAAGTCTTGAGCTCGCGCAAAGGTCTGGAGATCGAAGAATGCACGTAGCCCACAGGTAGTTCATTCCACAGGGCAGGTGCCCCACAGAGAATGCTCTTCCCTGGAGCCACCAGCCGACATTGTTTGGCTGCGGCACCTAAGGAGGCCTTCCCTATGAGAGTGCACAGGTCGGTGGGAGGCTATTGATGGCAGTAGGCAGTCCCGTAAGTTTCCCGGTCCCAAGCCATGGAGTGCTTTAAAGGTGATGACCAGCACCTTGAATTGCACCCGGAAGACCACTGGCAACCAGTGCAACCTGTGCAGGAGAGATGTTATATGGGAGCTACGAGATGCTCCCTCTATCCCCCGCGCAGCCGCATTCTGTACCAGTTGGAGCCTCCTGGTGCTCTTCAAGGGGAACCCCATGTAGAGAGCATTGCAGTAATCCAGGTGGGAGGTAACGAGGGCATGAGTGACCGTGCATAAAGAATCCCGGTGCAGGAAGGGATGCAACTGGCGACTCAGGCGAACCTGATAAAAAGCTCCCCTGGTGGCGTCAAATACTCTTCTAATGATAGCCGTACATCCAGGAGGACGCCCAAGTTGCAAACCAACTCTCTGGGGGCTAACGACTCGCCCCCCACAGTCAGCGATGGAGGTAGCTGACTGTGCCGGGACGCTGGTATCCACAGCCACTCCATCTTGGATGGGTTGAGCCGAAGCCTTTTCGTCCCCATCCAGACCCGAATGGCCTCAAGGCATCGGGACATCACATCGACGGCTTCGTTGGGGTGGTTCCGGGTGAAATGTACAGCTGCCATCAGCGTACAGTTGACAACTCACCCCAAAACCATGGATGATCTCCCCCAGCGGCTTCATATAGATGTTGAACAGGAGAGGCGAGAGGACCGACCCTTGTGGCACCCCACAAGTGAGGTGCCTAGCGGCCGACCTCTGCCCTCCTGCCAACACTGTCTGCGAGCGGCCAGAGAGGTAGGAGGAGAACCACTGAAAAACGGTACCCCCCACTCCCAAACCCCCCCAACCACCGCAGCAAGATACCATGGTCGATAGTATCAAAAGCTGCTGACAGATCTAATAGGACCAGGACAGAGGAGCAATCCCTGTCCCACGCCCTCCAGAGATCATCAACCAACACGACCAAAGCCATCTCCGTGCTGTACCCAGGCCGGAAACAGTTTCCTCCAGGTACCGGGGAAGCTGCCATGCCACCACACTCTCAACAACCTTCACAACAAAACTGTCAAGGGTCCAGAAAAACCTCTTCTGCATAAAAAAAACTCAGAAGCCATTGTCTTTCAGAGTTCTTTACTAGCATAAGGAAACTGGCACACGATGAGTGAAAGTCCAAAACTGAACTTCCAGATTCTTTTCCCAGTTATACAAACCCCAAGAGTCCCCCCCCCAACCCCTTTGCTGGTCACATGGTCCCACGTTCTCCCAGTTCATTCGAATATCTTCTCGCCACTCCTCCTGCAGATGTGAACACCATCCGACCTTGACCTCTTGAAGAATGTTACCATACCCCTCAACCCCCCTTCTTCCCCTCAGGGGAAAAATGTGGCAGCGTCTGGAACCCTAAAGCCTAGTATGGTTTTCAGGACTGACAGGCGTCCCCCCTTGGAAAAGAAGTTATATCCTAGGAAAGAAAACAAATAATTAATAAAGAAGAGTGTTTCATTGTTTTTAAGGTGGTTTCACATTCTGCAATTAGGTCATCATCCTGAAA